>NC_090759.1:67575722-67683222 GCF_036898095.1 Palaemon carinicauda
TTGATGATCACTTGTCTGAGCCAAAAACAAATGGTATTCTACTGCCAACTGCAGTTCAGGATTTACCTGGCAAGACATCAGTCTCTTACCAGAGAGTTTTCCCGACTTCCCGGCTCACCAGGTGACACAATTGACAGCATTCAATTCGAATTATTATTATTACTATCCAAGCTACAACCCTAGTTGGAAAAGCAAGATGCTATAAGGCCAGGGGCTCCAACAGGGAAAAATAGCCCAGTGAGGAAAGGAAATAAGGAAATAAATAAATGAAGAGAATAAATTAACAATAAATCATTCTAAAAAAAGTAACAACGTCAAAACAGACATGGCATATATAAACTATTAACAATATCAAAAACAAATATATCATAAATAAACTAAAAAGACTCGTGTCCGCCTGGTCAACAGAAAAGCATTTGCTCCAACTTTGAACTTTTGAAGTTCTACTGATTCAACTACCCAATTAGGAAGATCATTCCACAACTTGGTAACAGCTGGAATAAAACTTCTAGAGTACTGCGTAGTATTGACCCTCATGATGGAGAAGGCCTGGCTATTAGAATTAACTGCTTGCCTAGTATTACGAACAGGATAGAATTGTCCAGGGAGATCTGAATGTAAAGGATGGTCAGAGTTATGAAAAATCTTATGCAACATGCATAATGAACTAATTGAACGACGGTGCCAGAGATTATCTAGATCAGGAATAAGAAATTTAATAGACCGTAAGTTTCTGTCCAGCAAATTAAGAAGAGAATCGGCAGCTGAAGACCAGATAGGAGAACGATACTCAAAACAAGGTAGAATGAAAGAATTAAAACACTTCTTCAGAATAGATTGATCACCGAAAATCTTGAAAGACTTTCTCAATAAGCCTATTTTTTTGTGCAATTGAAGAAGATACAGACCTTATATGTTTCTCAAAAGTAAATTTGCTGTCGAGAATCACACCAAAAATTTTGAAAGTCATACAAATTTAAAGAAACATTACCAATACTGAGATTCGTATGTTGAGGAGCCACCGTCCTTGACCTACTTACAATCATACTTTGAGCTTTGTTAGGATTCAACTTCATACCCCATAATTTGCACCATGCACTAATTCTACCTAAATCTCTATTAAGGGATTCACCAACCCCAGATCTATATTCAGGGCATGGAATTGATGCAAAGAGAGTAGCATCATCTGCATATGCAACAAGCTTGTTTTCTAGGCCAAACCACATGTCATACGTATAAAGTATGAAAAGTAATGGGCCAAGAACACTACCCTGTGGAACACCGGATATCACTATGGTGCCCATCAACAACAACTCTGAGATCTATTACTTAAAAAATCAATAATAATGTTAAGAAACGACCCACCCACCCTCATCTGTTTCAGTTTGAAAACAAGGGCCTCATGATTAACACAGTCAAAGGCAGCACTAAAATCAAGGCCAATCATACGAACTTCCTGACCACAATCAAGGGATTTCTGTACAGCATTGGAGATTGTAAGAAGGGCATCACATGCTCCAAGGCCTTTACGAAAACCAAATTGCAAACTAGGGAGTAGATGATTACCTTCAGCAAACCTATTAAGACGTTTTGCCAGAAGACGTTCAAAAACTTTAGATAATATAGGAGTTATGGAAATTGGGCGGTAATCAGTGGGACTTGAGCTATCACAAACACATTTACATAGAGGAGTAACATTACCAATTCTCCAACAAGTGCTAAAAGCTCCTCTTCTTGCTAACTTGCGCAAAATAACAGATAACTTTGGAGCTAAGAAATCTGCTGTCTTTATAAAAAACAATGGAAAAATACCATTTGGGTCTACACCTCCATAAGCATCAAGGTCCATCAACAGAGCTTTAATCCCACGAGATCAAAAAGCTAAACTAGTTAGTTTAGTTATCCCACGAGATCAAAAAGCTAAACTAGTTAGTTTAGTTAGCCTCAGGAAAACAGGAATGAGGAAGTTCAAGTTTTTCATTACTCTGTTTACTGTAAAAAACATCAGCCAAAAGGGTTGCCTTTTCCTTTGGACAGTGAGTGACTGAGCCATCTGGTTTAAGTAGAGGAGGAACTGTTGCATCTACACCAAAGAGTGCAGATTTAAGGGTAGACCACCATTTATGTTGCTGAGTTGTACCAGAAAGTGTTTCTTTTATGGTTAAATTGTACTCCTTTTCAGTTGAGGCATATGGATGGAAATCAACACAATATCGTGCTCAAATAGAAATATATTTCTACCTCATACTTGGGATGGAACCCTAGCCCCTTCAAATGAAAGGCCAGTTTTATATATATATATATATATATATATATATATATATATATATATATATATATATATATATATTTAAAATGTATTAGTATGTGTCTTTCCTGTATACCACCAAGAACCATTAATCCTTATCACACCAATTAATTTTTGTCATGAATATACAATTTGAAATAAATTTGAGATTTCAAAAGCAGTTTTGAATATGGTGGTATCTTATTCTATAGCTGTTATTGATATTTCCAATGACCTAAATTTTCTCTGGTTTCCTAAACTAGGATTTCCAACAGAAAGTTTCCCCTTAGGATAATATATATTCTGGCCACTCTGTGAAAATGGAAAGCCTTTAGTTATGATTGATTAAATCCTATTTAATTTGGTCAGTGAAATTCATTTGCAAACCAACTTTCTTTATCCTTTCAATAGCTCATGTACATAATGTTTCAACATCCACCATGCTTAGTGTGAACTAAAATTTCAAGAACTAAGTGTAACCCAGAATATCATCTAGGTGACTTTGTGGTGGTGAAGGGAATGGAAAGAAGCTGGTTATTGTAGCAAAAAGTATCAAGTTTCGTGGTTATTTTAAACTGTCAAGCCAATGTCATTAGTTACCATAAATCATATTTTTTTTCCATCCAAGGGGTTAACTACTGCACTGTAATTATTCATTGGCTACTTTCCTCTTGGTAAGGGTAGAAGAGATTCTTTAGCTATGGTAAGCAGCTATTCTAAGAGGACGACACTCCCAAATTCAAACCATTGTTTTCTAATTTTGGGTATTGCCATAGCCTATGTACCATGGTCTTTCACTGTTTTGGGGTAGAGTTCTCCTGCTTGGGGGTACACTCGGGCATACTATTCTATCTTATTTCTCTTCCTCTTGTTTTGTTAAACTTTTATAGTTTTTGTAGGAAATATTTATTTTAATGTTGTTACTATTCCTAAAATATTTCTATTTTTTCATGTTTCCTTTCCTCACTGGGCTATTTTCCCCGTTAGAGCCCTTGAGCCTATGTCATACTGCTTTTGCAACTACAGTTGTAGCCTAGCAAGTAATAATGATAATGGGAAATGTCCCTGCCTGGTAGTTTGCTGGATGGGAGTTGAGACCTACTCAAGCTTGATCGTTTCTGGTATTTTCTACGACCCCTTCATCCTTGTGAAATAGGGATGGGGGCTTTTGGTGTCTGTTGGTTTACCTTCAGAGGCACCAGCAGCTATTGCCTACCCCTCATTGGTTCTAGCTTGATAGAGAGGATCCTTGGGCATGGATCATATTTCTATATTGCTTGTCTCCAGGGTATTGTCTTGTCCTTGCCTGTCATTATTTAGTAGTAAGCTAAAAGCCTTTAAAAGACCTGTGATCAACATAAAATAAAATTGCCTATACCTTTTGACTGTCGGGTATCCTGACCAAACAACAGAAATACATTGTGTATTATGAGAAATACATATATCGTAAATAATAGTGATAAAAAAGTAAACATAATTGAACCTAGGCATTTATTTATGAGCACTATCTCCATTGTTATTGTTGTCCATAGCCATTAGCTCTCTTCTCATTTCAGACATGATGATTTCCATCATAGTTATATTAGCTTTCTGGTTATAACCATATGGTATGATGCAAGATGTGTGCATCTATTGTGCCTTTATGTGGGTCAAGGTATAAATGTAAGATGGTGTGCAGCACCCTTAAACAATTAGTGTATATGAGAATTGGGATGGAATTGGATGAATATGAAGTCTGAAAATATGAAAGAACTGCTTGATACTCAGATAAATAACAATAAGATCTTCCCCTATTAACAGACGATCTGTGGTTAATATCTATCCCACCTTATTCCTTGAATAAAAAACTACATATTCATGATTGTTTACGCATCTGGTACTAATCTATCGCCTATTAACCAGTGACATCACATTGTTGAGTAATATACCATTCGTTTTGGTGGTTTGTGTTATCTAGGCTCCCTATTAGCTTATACTGTAAGTTGAAAGGTTGTCAAAGCATGAAGTGACGAGTAGAAGTACCCTAGATATACACTGGTACCATCACAGTTAAAATGGCCAGATGTAGATTTAGTAAATTGGTAAAATTGTATTTTGCAAAGATCAAAATAGAAGTTGCTTTTTTCTTTTAAGATGATTTGTAGGTGAGAATCTAAAGAAAAGAAGAAAAGGAGTCACTGATTGAGAGGTTAAGAATACTGTACTCTGATTGCATACATTATTATTATTTTTCCCTTATGCATGAAAAGGCCTTCTAAATTCTTGAGTGAAAGATTATTTTGATATTGATTTTATTAACAGATACTTCGTAAGTGGCTCATGCCCAAGAATTGAGTATACTGTACTTAATTGGCTATGCAGCAAACTAAATACCTATAGTCAATTCTTTTTAGTGAGGCAGATTGGCACCGACTCGCAGCGGTGCTTTTTTAGCTCGGAAACGTTTCCTGAGCGTTGATTGGTTGGACAAGATAATTCTAACCAATCAGAGAGCAGGAAACTTTTCAGAGCTAAAAGTCCGTGCAAATGCTCTTCATCAAAAAAAAATTGAGTATAGTTGTTAGGCAAAAGTTTGGGATTTCAGCTACGGTAGAAAAAGATAAAATACATTGTTTATCTCAGTCGTAACTCTTGCCACCAAAATGGGAGGGCCTCGGTGTAATCTTCATCCTATGGGATAGAAACCATTAAAAAATATATTTCTCCTTTTCCTTTTTTAACGCTTATGCATAACATTTATGTAAATAGGTTTTCAGGTTTAAACATATCCTGTTTATTGTTCCAGATCACAAGAGAATCAGCCTGAGTAGTGTTGCAAGCAGCGGAAAGAATCTATGGGTTAGTGGTTTGGCATCCTCCACAAGAGCTCAAGATTTGAAGTCTGTCTTCTCTAAGTATGGAAAGGTGAGTAATTTAGTTATTTTGTTGTTGCATGAATCTCCAGGTTTTATAACATATATATATATATATATATATATATATATATATATATATATATATATATATATATATATATATATATATATATATATATATATATATATATATATATATATATATATATATGAACATATATCACAAGCACACGTGATTTTAATTAATGTAAATATCACCCACGAAATGCATTTAATACCGAATTCTATCTTGGGAAATACATATCCACTTGGAATTCATTTTATGGTAACAGCTTCTGGCCGGGTGGTGATTCGAACCACCACCTGTACGGCTAGAAACTATGCTTGGCAGGGACCCTACCGACTCAGCTATCAAGAGTCTCTCTTGATAGCTGAGTCGGTAGGGTCCCTGCCAAGCATAGTTTCTAGCCGTACAGGTGGTGGTTCGAATCACCACCCGGCCAGAAGCTGTTACCATAAAATGAATTCCAAGTGGATATGTATTTCCCAAGATAGAATTCGGTATTAAATGCATTTCGTGGGTGATATTTATATATATATATATATATATATATATATATATATATATATATATATATATATATATAATGTATATATACATATATATATATATATATATATATATATATATATATATATATATATATATATACACACACACACATATATATATATATATATATATATATATATATATATATATCTATCTATCTATATATATCTATATCTAAGTCTGATATGAAATATCTAGGATCACTTTATATCAAATAAGATTGTATAACAATTTTATTGAAATCTGTGCTTTCAGCATTAATTTTTTTCTCTCAAAAGCTGAAGATTCAGCATGTTAATTATAGCTTTTTGTAAACTAATTATGGAGAAAATTGTTTCAGATTTTGCTGTGCGCTGAATTGTGAGGTATAATACATTGTGATATTTATTACAGGTTACCAGTGCAAAAATTGTCACAAATGCCAAGACGCCTGGAGCTAAATGTTATGGGTTTGTCACTATGTTCAGTAGTGAAGATGCTGCCAAATGCATATCTAATCTCAATCACACAGAACTTCACGGTCGTATGATCCAGGTTGAAAAGGTAAAAAAAAGTTGTTGCAATTGTGTTGTTTTTTTAAATCTGTTACTTGAGAGATATTTGTTTTAATTTTTGGTAGATTTGTTGGTTTTAAACAGCATTGTGGGTTAGAAAAAGTTGTTTTTGAAATTAGGTAACAATATTATGGAAAATTGTTGAGCTCAGAATTATAGCCTTCCCAACTTTAAAAACTAACATTGTATGTAAAAACATTTTCTTGATGGTACTTTGCCCTACAATATTTTTAGAAATTTAGGTGCACATGGAATTTTTTTTTTATTGCTTTATTGTATGCTATGTGGTTTTTAGGCCAAAGGCGAACCAGGCGGTCCAACAAGGAATAAGTCCGCCTCTCTGGGTTCTGGTCGAAGACTTTCAGAATCAAAAAAGGAAGGTCTTGAAAAGAAGAAGAAAGAGGAAAAAGAGCCTGTGAAAGCCCCTGTTACTGAGAAAAAAGAAAGTGCCAGTGAAAGCGGTGATGAAAAGAAGGACAGAAAGTCTGAATCCAAAGAAGACCTACGCCGGTCGACGTCCAGAGGTCATTCTCGTGACAAAGATCGCCGAGGAGGAGGAAGACCCATGCGTCCGTACGACCGTCGAGGAGATACAAGAGGGAATTACAGGGGAGGTAACCATCGCACAGGTCGACATGATGGACAGGATGTCCTGAGCTTCAAACATGTAAGAATTACTGATGCAAGAAGTGTAAGTCAATATAAATTTTCATGGGAGGCATGAGACCATTTTTGTCAACATTGTTGTCGGTTGATTTCACTCCTTGGGAAGGGAAAGGAAGGTAAATGAAAGCTAGAAGATTTTGTTATGGATGATGAGAGACTGGGGTTATTGACTAGTGTTTAGAATAAGTGATTCTTGTTTTTGTTTACATGCTATAGCAAACAGAATTGGATCAACAAAAGAATACTTTTCTCTAAAGAATAGTTTTTTAATTTTTTTTTTGTCAAGGTGTCATGATTCATGCATAGAAGTTTGTACTGGTGTACTGGTGTTAGTGTAACCCAGAAATTTTTCTGTCCACATTCCTTAAAACTGATTTATAGTTGGGAAGGCTGTCGGGTTTAGCCGTTTGTCCTACATAATAGATGGTAAGGGTTAGATTATCTTTTAATGTGTTCTCTCAATATGTACGTTTGTATGCAGATATTTTCAGAAGCAGAAAAATACTCAAGCAAATTCCCGAAATAGGACCTTAGTCATGGATATCAATTCAAGTAGGCCCCACAGTCCCGAGAAAATTGAATGGCCTTTGATGAGCTACCTATATGGCTTATTAAAGTACAGTGAATGCCTCCTTTATATAATTGATACAGACTGCAGTTTTAGGAAAAGATAATCTCTTGAGGCAAAAATGAAAATTGATTAAATTAAATAAGAGGATAAAGGAAATTTTACTCAAGGTTGTGAATTAGGTTCATGTGGATCTATTGATTGAAACATTCTTTTGATTATAGATTCCTAGCTCTCAAGACCGTCAGTGATATAGCTAGGAACAAAATTGAATCCAACAAAATTAGGATACCTTCAAGATACATAGTATAGTGTGTGCGTTGCCCTGTAGGTCATCATGATTTTTAAGTAGCATAGAAACTCTGGAAGTTGGTCTACACTATTAGTTACTAAATGCAAAATGATGATAAAACTAAATATAAATTCTGTTTTTTATATTTGTAGTAACAAAATGACCTGCTAATAGTCTGCAATATTAATGACTTCACTATTGCAAATGTTTGTTGAAAATTTGCGGCCCTTTAGCAAATTGAAAGAAATTATTCTGTGTATCGGTAAAAGTTAGGTTTTAAAACATATTTCACGTGATAAATACTACAGTATATATTGGTGCTTGAAGCATTGAACAAAATAACATTTATTGGTTGTACGGTATGTTGTGTTGCTGAAATGTATGAAATTTAGTATATCCATTCCAAGTTTATTTTTCTAGTTTAGGTTAGTGTATAGTATGTATTTTTTTTTCTGTATGATGCACATGTTAAGGTTATAGACTATCACACTCATAAATGTCAGTGAAAATGTTTAGAAATTGGATATATTTAGTTGAAGAATTTGAATGATGTCAACGGAAAGATATGTTTTATCTTCACTGAAATAGCTATGAAAATACAAGGGCGGGGGAATAAAACAGCAGTGCAAAGACGGTCAAATTCTACTGTGTATTGGTAATCTCTGGTGTAAGATCCATCTACTTTTTTTCCTCCATGCCTTTGGCAATAAGGAATTTACTGTTTTCTGGGTATCCCGAAGGAATGAAAAGCGTGGATACTATTAGGTTTTGGAGAAGAGGTTCCTCCACCTTTTAAGGAACGTTTACTCCCATCAAGAGTTCCATAGGCTTGTACCTAAAGCTCTTTTCTTGATGCACAATTCTCGTCCATAAGGCAGCTATTCTGGTTTGTGTAAGACCTTATCAATAGCTGGCTTTTTTAACAAGTCAAGAACCTCGAAGTTTTTATGCACAAAATCCAGTTTTACATCTGTTCTTTTTTCCTTTTTGTTTCAGCTCCACCATGACTGTCATAAGGGAATTATTTTTTTAATTTATTTTAATTTTAAGTACTTCGGTAACTGATTATATTGAAAGTACTCCATTAACTATATAGCTATTGTTGTTCATCTGAAAGTAAAAATTATCAACAAAATAATGAACCCTATGGTTGAAGTGCGCAGCATAGCCTTGAACCACATGCCAGAAGAGCAGGAAATCAATGTTGAAGTAAGCCATGGTGGAGCAAAGACCATTAGAATGATAAATACAATTTACAGATGTTTATGATATTTTAATTTTATGGCAATTTCATGAACCATATATTTTTCCAACTACACTAGTTAATTAATTTCTGGTCATTACCACTGCTGCAAATTACCTCTTTAGTTTCCACTCACCCAAAATACCCAGTTTCCCAGTGTTATAGATGGAAACAAAACTCATGAATGGGTGGTTTATTCCAGTATTCATGGTTAGAAAGGAATAAGATACTAGATAACCAATTGAAAAGAATATATGGTTCAAGTATTTGGCTAGAAGTGAGTGTCATATATTTACTTTTTTTCTGTATGATCCCATTAATCTTCTATTTCTGAATAACTAATAAGGTGGAAGAAAAGTTTTAAGAAAGGTCTTAAGGTGTTAACAGGAGCCAGGTGATATGGAAGAGCCTTTGAAGATGAGGAAGATCATTTGTCAGTCTTCTGTCATACTGTTACCTTGCTACTAAGACAAGGATAAAACTTAATTGTCATCTAATATAGTGTCCATTCGTAGATGACAACATTTTATATTTCCCTTTCCCTGGAAAAGAGGGGCAAAGTACCCATTGAAATTATTAGGATGAGAGAGAAGATTAGACAAGGACCTAAATCCTAAACTTTTACCAGTCTACCAAGGGTAGGGCAGAAGGCTACCGAAGAGTCACAGAAGATTTTATCAATGCTTTAACCTCTGGCTCCTGTTACCAGTGGACATTTATCCTTAGGGATGCACTCAAAGCCTTTGTCTCAAGATACTTTATCACAAGGCGGTAGGGCCACTCATGGTTTAGCCCATCAGTCGAGATGGGTGTTCCAGGGTATGGTGGTTTAATGAAAGAAAGAATTGATGAACCTGTGATAGTGATGTGCCTGACACCCCCCACACATGCCATCTATTAAGTTATATGCAAGGAGGAAGCAAGTACTTGCCTATATGAGAAGTGTAGATCAGTATCCCATATGGTCTCCACTGCAGAACAAAGGCCTCAAACATGTTCTTCCATTCACGGCTGTTCATGGTCTTTCCATGCTAGTTTATACCCGGAAGTTTTCTTAGTATGTCAATCCATTGTGAGGCACTTAACTGCTTGCAAGCACAAATTAAGGAGAATAGGTGGGACAAGATTAATATATCCCTTCTTTTTCCATAGACATATGGCCCGCTCCAATGATCGGACACAAAAAGAGCACCCAAATTTCTGTTTATAACATCTATGAAAGTAAGAATTCAAACATTTAATATTTGCCTTTCAAATTAAGGGCAATTCAATGTTAAAACTATGTAAGGTAATTAGTGAGGAATTCTTCTGAGGTTCATGCACTTTTAATGTGCACCGTCTCTCAAACTTAACTTCATATTAAGCCTGAGATATGACAAAATCAGCAAGATTGTATTCCAAGATATTTTGGCAGAGGCAAAAAAAAAAAAAAATATTCGTTCCCTTTTCTCGCCACCCTCACAGGACAGTTCACAAAAAAAAATATCGTTCCCTTTTCTCGCCACCCTCGCAGGACAGTTCCAAGGCTGCAAATTGTTGTAAATGTTGATTCGGACCAAAGTGATTTAGATGAGGTGACGAGACAACTGAAAGTTGTGTGACAGTGTGTGACAGAATGAAATTCTCCTAGATCTATCAGACTAGCCATAAAGGTAACCAAAGCCCAAAACAACTAAAGGTGTGATTTTGATGGAAGCCTAGTTAAAAAATGCTTAGTGGAATGCATAGGATGCTTTTAATAGTTCTCAAAAACAGTAATATATTTCATAACATGAGGATGTATATGACACAAACTTTTCACAGATTTGCTATGTGCTAGTTGAAGGGCAAGAATGTTTATGTTTATATTTTCATTACAGTGTAATTCATTTGTAAATTTATAAGTATAATAATGGATGTATTCCAATGATGAGGAATACTTTTTAATAAGAACCATTCCAATACTGTCAAGTGGCATTGCCATCAATGCCTTCATATGAATCGATTCCAATGTTGGTAAAGATGTATCATGCCGTCCCTTGTACTTTTAAGTGTCTGTCAATGTTGGTTGATTATTACTGTTGCATGTTATTGAATATGGTTATTCATGTTGCATGAATTAGAAACCACATGGAGACTCTACAGGCACATTTTGTTTCAAGGCGAGAGTTGGAGAGAATCATGAAGGATTTGGTTTGGAAATATTTACTCGCAAATTTGAGGGTGCAAGGAGATTTTTCTTTATGCACTGTATATCCATTTGTGTTTTCCAATTAGGAAAATTCTTATTTGAATAAATCTTTAGTGTACAGTATATCTAGATAAAATAAAATATAAATTCAAAATTTAGATTTAGTAAGGTTTTCATCAACATGCAAGGAGCTCCTGTGTCCTACTTTACCTTTATAACAAAGTTTAAATGAATGATAGTGAAAATTGATATATAAACTTAAATTTTTTATTTTTCACTGCTACTTTTCAAGGAAAAAATGGAGTAGAGATGAAGACAGTCACACAAGATTACATAATGGAACTGCACTGCTAAAACTAACAAACAATTAGTTGAAAAGAAGTAGCATTTTCTGTTTAGTTTGGGTCATCTCAGAAGTTGTATAATTTAATTTTCGAGATTTTTGTGTAAGACTCCCGAGTATTTTCCTGACGTACAAAACTTTGTACACCCATGTTTGCAATAGGAGTTTAGTGTTAGGGAGAGGTGAAAAGTGACAGTGTGTTTTTTAAGCCTTGCCGTCTTAGTAAAACTTGACAGACATATATATATATATATATATATATATATATATATATATATATATATATATATATATATATATATATATATATGAATTTCAATGCCACTTTTTAAGGAAAGATTTAAAGAAAGAACGAAAGATAGATTAAAAACCACACAATTTCATATTCCAGAACCATTACTTGCAATATTTACTTAAGTCTAGAATAATTTTCAAATTAATTATGATAGTATCAGGACGTTCGTCATCTTGTTGCCAGGGCTTTAGTACACAGGTCAACAATTGATAGAAAATATTGATGGGAATGTAATAATTGGAAAACCATGAGTTTGTGTTAGAGATTGTGTACTGTTTAGAAATGTACTACTGTACCTATGGGCAGTTTCCGACATAGAAATGCTTTAATGTAATAACTGGCATGTGGTGCTAGGACAAAAATTGAATCGTTTGACATTGGCAGATTGTGGAGGCTAGAGAACGTCAGCGTATGCGTGCTCGCGAAAGAGTCATGCGGGAAGAGGAAAGGAGAAGACGCGAGCACGAAGATCGCCAAAGAGATATAGAAAGACGTCAGCGCATGGAATCCGAGAGATTACAAAGGTGTGTTGGTCAACTGTAATTTCATATTGTGATTAGTTCATCATAACAGATGATGGTATATAAGAGATGCTTTAGAGAATAGTTGTCCAATTAAGATACTGGCTTCAAGAGTAAATGAAAACTGAGTGATTACAATTTTGAGCTTTCTAAGATTGACATTAATTTTTCTTTGTATTGTATATACCCACCATTTTTTTTTTTTTATGAAGTAATTTACTGAGACCACAATATCGCATATGACTCTTGGGGCTGGCAAAATACACTTGTGTTTGATTGAGAATTGGAAATATGATCATGATAAAGTTTTAAGCTGCAAAGTTTGGCAGCAAGAGATACAAGGGAGTGGATTAGAAGTGAAAAAGCAGGAATTAGTATAGCCGAGACCAGAAATCCCTAGTAAAATTCATTATATTAAATTATATAGTTTGCAAAGTGAGGGTACTCTAAATTTGTATGACTAATTAGAGACAGTATCTTGTCTTACAAGATTGAATAAACAGATTTGATATTTGTATTTCTCTCATTTTGAACAGAGAACGAGAAAAACTAATGAAGGAAAGGGAAAAGTTAGAACGGCAAAAGCAAGAATTGTTACGATTGGAACGTGAACACCAAAGAATGGAGAGAGAGAAACTGGAGAGGGAACGCGAAGAATTGAGACGGCAGCAAATGAGGTTTGTGGAAGCCTGCATATATTGGAAGTCACGAGCTTTTGTGTATATGAAACTGCAAGTTTGGATTGGTTTTATTTTCAGTCTTGATGAGTCGGCACTTCTATCATTGTCGAACTTGTTTATTGTGTAGTTTTCTTTCATATTCAAACTTCAGTAATGTATAATGACAAGAGTTCATGACTTGATGCCTATCAGAGCTTTATATGATTAGTAGCTTTAGTAATGCTAATTAAATTTGGTTTATTTACACTGAGCAATTGCTTGTGATTCAGAGGTGAACATTATTCTTTTTCCTTGGTATTCCAGTTGACTATTTGTTACCATAATATGCTTTTAACTTATCAAACAAGTTCTTTCATTTTACAATTGAGATATGAATGTGCATTGTTATTTATCCTGGTAATTGAAGATTTATTTTGACTATAATGTTTTCCTCTTTGTTAGGCAGAGCTCAGTCTTGTATGGAATGTTGTAATGTTAGGGTCCTTAATACAAATGGTGTTTTGCTAGCTGTAATCCATGAATACTAAGTTGCCTCATCTGTCTTGAGATGGGATACCCAGTCCCATATATAAAAACTCAAAACAAACACCTTCATGGTAATTGACGTGGCCTAATTTTTTCTAACCTTCACTCCTTACTCTGGTGCGAGACTTAACAGCACCTACATTGTATTTGCAATCTTTTAATGCCAGGTGTATATTCTTCTGTATTCTATTTTCCTATTCCTTAGGATATATTTATTTCTTTAATTGTTTTTATTATTTTCCTGTTCATGTTTCCTTTTCTTGTGTATATTTGTCTTTTGTTACCAATCTTATTATTCTCTGCTAGGCTTCAGTTTTTTTTACTATTTACTTCCTTTTTTCTAATCATTTTTCGATTATTTTTGTCTGCATTCACACAGTTGTTATACTTTTTTACCTTATTTTCAAGTTTGTGGCAGTTTGACCTAACCAGGTCAGAATGAGGGTGATTCCCTTCTCTGTATCCAAGATTTGAAGGCTTTAACTTGTATCGTATGGTGGAATGCCTCCTCTTTGGCCCTTATCATCATTTAGGTATACAGTATATATGTATATTTATGTATGTCTGTATGTAATATATATATATAGATAGATAGATAGATAGATAGATAGATAGATAGATAGATAGAGAGATAGAGAGATAGAGAGATAGAGAGATAGAGAGATAGAGAGATAGAGAGAGAGATAGAGAGATAGAGAGATAGATATATGTTGCAGTAAAGGGCTAGTAGGTAAGAATAGATTATCCTCCCTTGAATGATCCAGTGGCCACTCTCTGTACAGTGAGTGTCTTAAACGACGGCAGTGTTACAGCAGGGCCTGTCAGGTTGTCAATCATCCTATTCTCAGCAGGAAACGATTGATGTAACTTTAGATTTGGTCAAGAAAAGGTGAAGGCCTCATAGAAGCAAATGCCCTGTGAAATACAGAACCTAATCCTACTCTTTCTTTGTTGTAAGACTCCTAACAACTCAGTCTGCAGTCTACCCTCTCATTTATATGGCCATGAAACAGTTTTCCCACCTACAACCCTTGTATGAGAGAATTCCTTAAGAATAACTGGCCAACAGGTGTTACAAGGAACGAAATAAGAACTCTTCCTTGGTGAACTTTTCTTTTAGTCCAGCTGATCTAGTGCCGTCTTCTTCATGCCTTCTCTTTTACTGTCTTATTACCCACAAAGCTTCAGTAAATATTCCAACTTCAACAGCACCTTAATGCAAAGCTTGCCTTGTCAAAAATCTCCTGATAACTTCCCCGGACCAAGCTACTCCAATGGGAGACTTCAATAAACCTCATGAGAAAGGGTGTCCCAAGGCTAGTCCCTCTTCTAGTAGCTGTCAGATTAAGTCTTGTGTGATAGCTTCAATATCAAAAAGCATTCTCGACCACTAAGACTGGCAGAGCAACAGCAAAAAAGGGGATCCTCCCCCATGATATGTTTTAAGTTACCCTCGGTAACTTGAGTCTTAGTTAGGGAAAAATCTTCAGAAACTGGATGGGGGAGGCAATCTGGACGGATAAGAATGTCCCTCAAGCTTCTTCAATAGTCACAGAAGAGATCTGAAAAGTCATTCCTCGTTCTACCAAGAGATTTCTATGGTTCACTAATTATTGCCTTTCTGATAACCAGGTAGGAATAGCCCTCCTCCCTCCATTGACCCTTGGACGCTCTTTTTTTCACGATTGATGTCTTTACGGTACCTGGCTTCCTTACTGGCATGCATTACTCTCGTCTTTTCAGCCTCGATAATTTTTCTTCCATGGGGGTTAATGCATGGCCATCTCAAAAGAAGGCCAGTTTATAGGGGTGGGTGGTTGTTAAGAAAGGTCCCACGTGACAAGGGTAGCGCTTTCACACTGCTAGTATAGGCTGAGAATAAAGGGATTGCGCTCTATTTCTCCACTGTTGTGTACAGTACCAAGCTACAAGGAGGATTACCGAAATGGACCAAAATTGAGTGTGGTTTTCCCTAGTATATTATCATAGTTATGAATTAGGTTACTGTTGCGGGGAAGTTTTATTTTATTACTTTTTTGTCTAATTTTTCTTAGCTGAATTATTCAGAGCAGTCTCCTTTTGGTGTGTAAGATTTCTTAATTTTTCCATGAAAACTATCAGCTGTAGACTGAAAAAAGAAAGTGTGTATGTATAGTGAGTGTGTGTGAGAGAAAGAAAGGTTTTAGGTGGCCAGGTGTCCCATCTTCATGTCACTCGACCTACTTATGCTGGCTTCTTCCCCCACTGACCAGGCCTGTATTGGAGATGCCCTTTGTTAATGCCGTGTGAGGTGTGCAGTGTAGGTTTCTTCTGTCTTGCTGTCCAACCTCTTAACTTTTAGATGTGTAATTGTAGGATTTTCTCCCAGTTGGACTTAGGGGCTGAATCATTTTACTGGCCCCAGTGCCCAGGCTTTATAGCCCAAATTCATAAATCTCATACGATTCAATATCTGATCAGGTACATCGTTTGATGACTTTTAATTATTGAATTATCTTTTTATGAAAGTAAGATTTGTATTAAGGTTGCATGGATAGCACAGCCTATGTCAAGCAACCTTAGGGGAATGGGTGTCGTTTGTTTTGACTTTTTATTTGAATGATGATCGTCTCACAACAGATAAGGCAAATTATGACTCATTGGTTTGTAAAGAAAAAATAATTTTGTATGATTTTATATTAACACATAACTTTTGCAAAACGCCAAAGTAACATTGCTGTATACTTTAGGGAGTCCTTACTAGGATTTTGGCTATGATACCATCATAGTTTTTCTTTAATAAGTGGTTACATTTTACTTTGAGTTTATGGTATGATTAAATAGTTTAGGTTTTATATTTATTTTTCCAAGATGTTTTCTTAATGTACGTAGCAATTTTTTATAGTACAGTATCATTGAAATAAGTTGTTAGATGTCTGTATGCTTTTGTTTCCATTGTGAATGGTGGTTTCAAGTTAATATGAAATTTACAGATTGAGAGCGAATGCTCAAGATAAACGTTACTAATGAGACCAAATAAACAGTAGACTCCGGTTGGTGCCCTGCATGGTTCTTTAACGATGTGCCGTCATGAAATTGAAAAATCACTTTTGATATTTATGATGCATATTTTCATATTTGTTTATCCTTCCCAAAGAAATTTACTTGACATATTAAATGCTATAGCTTTTTATGTCGCTCTCAGTTGATGTGATGTAAATAACATTTTCCGTTACCCCTTAGAGATAGGCTGAGCCCATCGCATGAGCCGGAGTTTACTGTCTTTTCAGGTATGAGGAAACGAGACGCACAACATTAAAACGTCCAGCAGAAGAGAGAGATAGAAGAGGAGAATTCTTTGAGGATCGCAAACGCCCCGCAACGGATGCTAGAAATCGTATAGAGGTCCAGCCAACACAGAGAAGGTGTGTAATATATGGATTTGATAGTTATTTTTCTTTAAGTTATGTTTTAGTTTGTCATGTACAGTTATGGACATAATTTCACTAGGTAACGCAGAGAGTACTTGATTGTTGAGTACTTTTTTCCTTTTTTGGTGCCTATGAATTATACTATGTAATTTTTAGTACTAAAGTATTTGTTTATGAACTATGCTAACTTCTTATATTTAGAGGTATTAAGTTAGCCAAAGCCGATTTGGTTTGGGAATATTGTTAACTATGCTGCTAATTTGTGAATAACGAGCAAGGATGAACCCACCACCACTGATGTGGCATAACCCTCTTTCACTGGCTGCTATCGGAGTTAATTTCTCAATCTATCCTTTGCTGGTCATGGACCTATACACTGGTCCTTAGGCTTTGTTTTTTCATAGTTTTATGATTAGTTATGTGTCAGATACGAAAACATAATTTATGTTGACCAGGCTGACATGAGTCTTTTCATAGTTTATATATGACATATCTGTTTTTGACGTTGTTAATAGTTTATATATAACATATTTATTTTGACATTACTGGTTTTTAGAATGATTTATTGTTAATTTATTATTTTCATTTACTTATTTCCTTTCCTCACTGGGCTATTTTTCCCTATTGGATCAATAGCATCTTGCTTTTCTAACTAGGGTTGTAGCTTGGCTAGTAATAATAATAATAGTATAAGATTGCTTAAAAACAATTCATCAATATTTATTTTCTTTTTTAAGCATTTAAGTGTTCCTGGAATATCACATGTTGTGAGGCTTCTGTGATAATTATGTTATTGGTGTATCATCAATTAGTAAATAGTCCCCCTCTTCCCCAACACCATCATCAGTGCTCCTATGGGACTCCTAATTTCACTTTCTCATTTTACCATACTGTCTAATGTTAGAGGGTTTATTAAGAAACATACACCTCTCGGCTCTCCCTGAGCAACAGTCAGTGCTGTGTTCAGTGGGTATACATCCAGCAATAGACTTACTATAGCCCTAGCGGTTTTTCATTTTAAATTTTTCCCAGGGTCTGAAGGTCTCTCCGGAGTGTCCATGGTAATTACTAGGGGCATGACTGTCCCTTTAGTTTGGTAGCATTTAGCACCACACAGGGAGGGATAAACATTCTGCTTGATCTGACTTCTTGTCGTTTCTGGAGAGATTAGTGGTATTGCCTTTTTCCTCTTCATCTATGATCATGATTTGGGCATTTAGCCCCAACTCTGTTGCAAAATCCTGTCTGCGCCCCCCCCCCTAAAGCTGCTGGAAATTATCAGCATTTGTTTTTTCTTATGAAAATAAATTTCTTATACAGTTGCTTACCTATTTTAGTGTTATGCAGCTTGATATTGAACCTGTTGAATAGGAGCCAACATTTTGGACATCTCTTCCTGTGTTGTGCATGAAAAGTGGGGATACCAGTCTTCCAGGGGCCAGTGACATGGCTCTCTTATACTGGTAAACCCATGTAGCTTTTGGGTTGTAATTTACCACCCTTGTGCAGGTTTAAATATTGATTATAGGTATCAAGCTTTGGAGCCTGAGACGGATGGCATTTCTTCTATATTTTTTTTAGGAATTTAGAAGAAAGTCTGAGTCTTTGCTTCCTAGGGGTTTGGTTCAGCCTTTTGTGTAAATATTAGCTTTCTCCTTTTGATAGTAGCAGTGTTTTGTTTGAAGTTAATTGAATAGTTTAGAATTGTATAGCTAGACATTAGTCTAATCCACAGTACGAGATCTAGGGCACATTATAATAATTTGGTACAGTCTGTGACCTGCCCTTAGACTTTTTACCATTTTACTGTAGTAGATATTGAAACTAAAAGCAGAAAGGGAGATCCCTCAAGTCTACAATACTAAATATGTCCATCAATTTTACTCTGGAATAAAACAGGTTATTTACGGCAAGTACCAACTGATAGTTTTCCAAGACCTAATTTTAATTTACCATAATCATATAAAGGGTTAGTATAAATGTTTAGAATAAGAAAGAGTGAAATAGAAGGATTAAAAATCACTGTGGATTCCCCCCCATGAAAAAAAAAAGATAAAAAGTATATGACCAGGAATGAATATAAGCAAAAAATAGGCAGAAAAGTGTCCCCAATGAAACTGTGGGAAAGGTGTGAATGTAAACTAAGTACTCTACCAGAAGTAGATGGTCTTGATACTTCCACTACATCATGCTGTATAGCTTCTTAACTTTTAATTCATAGTGTAATCGTAGGGTTTTCCCCGTTTCACAAAGGCACCAAATGACATCAGTGGTCACAAGGCCGGGATATGTAGCCAAAATTCAATCAATTCTAATGTATCTTGAAGTAGATGTTGCCAAGAGGTGATCTATTATTATTATTATTACTATTACTTGCTAAGCCCCAACCCCAATTGGAAAAGCAGGACACTATAAGGCCAGGGGCTCCAACAGGGAAAATAGCTTGGTGAGGGAAGGAAACAAGGAAAAACAAGATATTTTAAGAAGAGCAACAAGATTAAAATAAATATCTCTTATATAAACTATAAAAATTTTAACAAAATAAGAGGAAGAGAAATAAGATACTGTGTCCGAGTGTACCCTCAAGCAAGAGAACTCAAACCCAAGACAGTGGAAGACCATGGTACAGAAGCTATGGCCCTATCCAAGATAAGAGAACAATGGTTTGATTTTGGACTGTCCTCCTCCTAGAAGAGCTGCTTACCATAGCTTAAGATTCTCATCTACCCTTACAAAGAGAAAAGTGGCCTCTGAACAATTACAGTGCAGTAAGAAGAATTGTTTGGTAACCTGCATTGTCAGGTGTGTAAGGACTGAAGAGGATGTGTAAGGAATAGGCCAGACTATTCGGTGTATGTGTTAGGCAAAGGGAAAATGAACCTTAACCAGAGAGAAGGATCCAATGTACTACTGTCTGGCCAGTCAAAAGACCCCAAACCTTTAGTGGTAGTATCTCATCACACTATTGCTAAGTATCAGTTAAAGGGAGAGTAATGAAAACATCAGCCCGAGTGAAGTGACATAGGTTGTTAGACTACCTTAGTAAAACCTCTGCAAAAGTAAAGTATGCCAGTGATAGATGAAAATAGAATTTTGAGTTTTTATTAAACTAACATTAATGGCCTTAGTGCAATGTAAAGAGCATACAGTTTTATAAATTACTATGTGGCTGAAAGATATGTCCGTCGGCGGGGAAGTACAGTATTCGGCCATCAAAGATTGAGATGGTCGAGACGTGTGAAAAGATGGGGACTATGAATCAGACAAGGAAGAAGTATATATACAATTGGAGAAACAGGTTGATGACTTGTAGAGTACTAGAATATCATGGAAAATATGCATAGGTGAAATCCAGAAAAAGTACAAAAGACAGAAGAGAGAGAGGAGAGAATCAATTCACAGTTTATCCATGTAAAGATAATGTAAAATTCGTGAAGGGATTATGTGCAGTTTAAAACAAAGTTATTTAGCATTTCATGAAGGTGGTGTCACGAAGATTTATAGTTCATAGTTTTCTTTTTCAATGTGAATAATGGAGGAGAAAAAATATTTTTTTCATCCCAGAAGCTCTGAATAATTTTCATGTCACAGCAGGTTACATATGTCATTTTGAATGTATATTGCAGTGTTTCTCTCTATGATACTGTAGTATTAATTCTGTGTATAAATGCTTATTTTATATTCATGTAGCATCTCATAGCAGTACACTGTAGCCGATGACATAGCAAGGTTCTTTAGTAGATATCAGGTCAGGAAATTACACTAAGCATCCTTTAGGCAATCTAGTAGCCAATCTCAATGTTTTCTTCCATGGAGGTGTTTAAAGAGGAAAAAAAAATTGTTCCTTAATGTATTTTCCTTAACAGATATGAAGATAGGAGTTATGAAAGAGGTGGTGAGTCGGCGAGATTTGATAGAGGTGGACATGGAAGTCATGGAGGTGGTGGTGGGCGAGAGGATATGAGAGGTGTAGGCAGTTCAGCCGGTGGTGGGGGACGGTATGACGAAAGAAGAGATATGCGTGAACGTGAAGACAGACGTGGTGTTGATAGGTCTGGTGCTAGAGATGAGAGAGACCACAGGGGAGGTCCCCCTCCTCCAACATCAAGAGACAGAGGGAGAGAAAGGTAAATATAGGAAAGCTAATAAAGTTGAATTTCCAGAATTAGAAAATCTTGGCCATAATTGATCAGCTTCCCCACCTGATTATTAAAACATTGTGTGTATACTGTATAATTTTTGCTAGGGTAAACAAAATTACACAAATAGTTGATTTTTCCTTGCTGTTTGTATCATTACTCCCAGGTGAAAACTAGCATTAAATCTAAGAACCCTAATTTTAAAAAAAAGGTTTAACTGGTTTAATGAAAACCTCTTATTTTAATAAAGCAAAATTTTGAAGATTTAAGATACCGTATTGATGTTTTTAATACATGTTATGATGGGGCTTTATTATACAGGTATGGAGGTAGCGGTATGGGCGGGAGCAGTAACAGTGACTGGAGAATGAATGACATGAGCGAAGGTAAGGGCAGTTATGGTGGTAGTTCATCGATGATGGGTGGCAGTGTAAGTGCGTCAGGACCGACGGGACGTGGTGCCGGAGGATCCCAAGGAAGCTGGAGACCGTCCAATACTATAGCTGGTGGGGATAGGTAAGTAGTGTAGCCTTGTTTGGGGAACTGGGGGTAGTTTGGATCATGATGTTAATTTAAAACAAATATTCTATGGAGACTAAGAGAGGGAAAAGAAAGAGATGTGTCAAGGGGACAGTACAAAACATCTTGATTCGTATACTATTGAATTTTTTAAAAAGTTTTGAAGGTGCATGTTATGATTTTAAGGTACATATCCTGCTAGCTTTGCTGGTGCAGTTTTGTAAACAATCAACATCAATAGGTTATTTCTGAAGCTTTTTGAAAATAGGTCACACCTGGTACATATGATACAAGTGGGGAATGATTGATGTTACTGTATCTGGTTGTGTGACATGTTAAGGAATTGATCCATGAATGATTGTTATAGAATATAATTCAAGAAAGTAAAGGGTTGTAGGTTATGTGTAATTTTTGTCTTTCGGGAGCATTTGATGTTTCTTTAGTATTTGAATTGTGATACTTAAAATTCTATCGAAGTCAGGCTCTGGTTTTCTCTGGGTATATTAGTTTTATATTCTTAGAGAAATTTTTTTGGGGGAGTTTGTTTTTAACTGATTTGTGAGGGTAAGTGGAGTAGAGACTGATTAGTTGAAATTTAGATTCTGTGTGTACCCATCATTAATAATGTTAGATGTGAAGGGAAATGTTTACATAATCTCAAGTTTCAGCTTTCATGAGAGCACGCTTTAGATTGCATTGGACGAGTTTGTTTTCTTAAAGCACCTGCATGACGTAAAAGAGTATTTTCATTGTTAAAGTGTATTTGGTGTTGGAATATTTTAATAAAAGATTTCAGAAGCAAGGCAAAAAACTTGCTCTCTTAAAAGCTCCAGAGAGATTGTGATAGATCTACTGTGATCCTTTTCATTTTTAACTTAAAAACTATAATTTTTATGGCTAGTCATTTTTATAAAAAATTTACAAGTTATCTAGTTGCTGTACGTTTTACTGTTACTGCAGACGTGGGTGAACTACTACAGTATTGTTTTCCATATAACATTACTTGGTTTATCATAGGTGTGTGTGCCTATTGTTAATTAAAAAGTTGTGTTACTGTAATGATCACACCTTAGACAGGGGCCACATTTGTTGAAAACGTTTATACAGTACATGCTGAATGTTAACAATTATTTTCTTGAAAGTATTTTGAGAGGTCACAAACGTTTGTCACTAAGACTTATAGTACCTTCATTCTTTATAGCAGAGTTTGGGGTTTTTTAGGTGTTGCAGGGAGGTTTTATTTAATATTATTTTTTTAACAAATTTGGTATCAGCAACTTGAGGAGTGAATTGAGTTTTGATGTGTATTGTATGATTGTGACTGATATATAATAAAAGGCAGTTGGTAATTTGAGATTAGTTTGTGTAAAAGTGTAGCTTAGGCTGTATTAGGCTTCTGGTTTCTTGGGGTTTGGAGATCCATATAGTTTTGTATCATGTAGCATTGTATTTCAATACAGTTACACTTGCCTTGCTCTAACAAAGCCCAAATTTAAAATGTCAAAGGTACTATGTATGTGTTCTGAAAAACAAAATTATCAGTACTATTTTTTATCCCGGATAAAATTGGAATTAGATTTTTAATTGGGTTTCTCAACCAGAAGAAGGGATTGCATTATAAGTGTTTGTATAATAATAACTATTCATTTCTTGTTTATTGAACTTGAATGTGTAGAATCTGTAAAATTGCATACCTTGGAAAAGAATCTACTTGTGGCATTTGCATATCACATACAACTTTAAAATTTTCACTGCAATATTTCATGTTGAAGCAAGGTAACTATTGCTGTATTTTGTAAAAATGTTAGAATTTGTTTTTTCAAGTGTAAGTAAAATTATTCTTATGTTGACAGAGTTTCTAGAAATAACATTTGAATACCATAATGCTGTTAGTTAGTGATTGTGTCTTAAAAAGTCTGATGTGTTGTTTACTGGACTCTTAACAATTCACTTCTATGTAGCCTGTGTGGAGGTGGATAGAAAGAATAGGTTTTTTTTTTTTTTTCTCAGTACAAACCCATAAGTTACATTAGCCCATATTTGTCGTCTCCATGAATCCTAGACACTATTCCTGATCTAAAAGGAAAAAAAAACTGATCTTTGAGGAGGTTCTCAGCTGGCTGGATAGCTGCACCAATCATGTGGCCTTGTGGACCATGGGTTTCAGGTAGGTAAGAGCCTTATATCTCATGTAGTCTAGGCTATATCTGCAAGCAATGAATTGGGTGGTATTGAAAATATATATACAGTATATATATATATATATATGTATATATATTTTTGGATACGTGTGTTTTAAAACAAACCCATCATTTACATCAGAGTAACTGTAGGATTGAGTTGAGGAGGAAACCAGCTTGAAAGCCTTTAGGAGGAAGTTAGTAGTAGTCCCCCTCTAAAATACATAAAAGTCAAATTATAGCAGAAATACGGTAAGGAGAGCAAAGCAAGAGGTCAGATTGCAAATCGGTGTAGAACTCTTAGAATGAAATTAATAAGCAGTCGTTAGTGACTTCCAAATGTCCTTAGGGACGTCATGAGATTAATATGCAGTCGTTAGTAACTTCCAAATGTCCTTAGGGACGTCATGAGATTAATATGCAGTCGTTAGTAACTTCCAAATGTCCTTAGGGTCGTCATGAGATTAATATGCAGTTGTTAGTAACTTCCAAATGTCCTTAAGGACGTCATGAGAGAGAGAGAGAGGTTCGAGTAGAATTACCAGTGTCGATCTGTTTGCCTCTAAGGCTGGATTCAATAGGGATAGGTCTGTCTAATGTATCTTCAGTCATTGTTTTTGGAACTATTACACTTCCTAATAAAGTCTTCTTGCTTTGAAGAGTTTCAAAAATATCACTTCCTGATTGTTGGAAAAATCCTAGCTTTTATTTATATCTAAAGATTCTGCCTTTAAGTAGGTAAGCTGTTTTTCAGAGACTGCCCACATGAAAATATGCTAATTTGGATTTTGAGAATATAGTACTGTATTTTCAAACAAAATATTCAACATTTATTGACAAATTAGCCTATAAGCAAGTTTTGAGAAGATTGATAAGGCCTTAGAGAAGAACCACTTCTCAAAGACACCAATGTAGAAAAATCCTGACTGCAGGCGAAGACCTAAAGAGTCTCTAGAAAACTTTTAAATCCAATGTGGATTAGTTATTTCAGCTAAGAACGTTGTCATGATAATGTAAAACTATCCTCCAAGTGTCTGAAGTCATGGCACATTGGTGGAGAAGACATTGTCAAAAAATGTATTGTAGGCATGACAAGCATTTAGAAATTGGGTGTAGATCGGCACCTCGTAGTTCCGGGGGATGTTGAAGTCTAACTGGTGAGGGACCTATGGTTGTGGTTCTAACACGCCCCAGTTACTATACCGACACTCATTAGAGTGAGCGAGCTGGGTTTATTCCTGGCATTCCATGCATCTTTTTTTCTCTGGTGTATTTAGCAATATTTATGCCTTAGAAATGGTGCTATAAGGAGCATTTCACTGGGTGACACAGGTTCCTCGCCTTGAAATAGATTTTTCCTTCGTCAAAATCCCTTATTTATTTTATTTTTTTTTTTGAAGATCCTTTTGAATTGACTTATCACTTTAACTTATAGGTTTAAAGTTAGTCTAAAGATAAATTAGAAAACGCAGGTTATTTTGGTTGGGTTACAAACTTTCCCAGCTACCTTGGCTTAACAAGTACTGTCTGAAAATGTGTTGTTTGTTACATTAGATTGTCTTATGCAATGGTAAGACACTAGCCTTGCCTTTGGACAGACATAAAAAGAATGAAGCAGATTTAAGGAGTCTGTCATTTATCCCTAAAGACAGCCACACTGGATGGTGTAGGAGTCAGGACCTGCAGTTTCTCGCTCTCTCTCTCTCTCTCTCTCTCTCTCGCATACATGGGTTCCTTCTGATTCCTTTAAAAAGTTTATTTTCTTTTTTTATGTAACTGGACCAGTAGGAGGCCCAAGAAACTTGTGCGCTGATGAAAATAGTCTACTAGTGGTGTCATCAGGCCAGGCATTTATGAATAAGGAACCTTGCCATGTCCTAAAAGCTGACTATATTGTAACTTGGAAGAAGCTATATCTTTTTAAATAGTAGAACATGTCCAAGCAAAAATTTAAACCTCAGATCTGACCTCAATGTAATTTGATTGTCTATCATGCGCAAGACCACTACAGAGAGAGGTACCTTGTACGATTCCAATAAGCAGTTGAAAATCAGAAAGTCCTATGGAATACTTTCCTTTTTAAGTTTGCATGTTCTCATTCTAAACACCCCCATTCATATCCACGTTCTAGACAGGTGATCTGGGAATTGTTGAAAAGACCCATGATCTTGAATCATTCTTGTAAGAGGGCCTGCTTCTGATGTAGATTTATTTTCCTTTGAATGGGTAATTTTTTCCATCTATTGGTAATCTTGGAAGAGGGAGAATTTCTATCTTTAGTGAATCTAAGGTTTTCACTGCTTGGCTTAGGGCCGATGGGGTTGGAGGTGGTTTAGGGTTGCCCTCTGTTTTAGGGTCTTGTTTTTTTAGATAATTTCTGTTGGTAACATGTGGCATCTGCAAATTCTTGATACACGAGTCGATGGGTGTGCATTGATCCTCGGTTGTATTTCATCATGTTGGTCGTTCATATGCATGAGACCCTGACCTTTGCATTTCTCATAAATTTTCTTCTTTAGCCAGCTAAGTCCCAGCTGTATTTTTAACAGTATCATTTATTTCTGTTTTCAGGGAACCCCTCTCATGTTTGCTACACCACCTCCTTGTTTTGTCAGGCTGGTGACCTTGGCTTTTTTACTCTAGGATAAGCGACTCCTGCCATGTTCACAGATCTGAGACTGCAGACTTTGCATATTGTTTGTTACTTTTCATATAGTGGGCCTATAAAAAAATTCTATAAACTCATTCCTAATTTTCTAGTGAATGGAGCTTTTGAAAGGCAGTGAAAAGCAGATGTTTTGAAATGGTGCATTGCATGCTATTTACTCGGAAACTTTCATTATCAGGATTAGATTTTTAGAAATAAAGCATGAATTTTATTATAAGCTCCTTATTTAAAGTTAATAATGAATAGATTTCTGTAAGTTGTACTGCCACTGATATACGTCTAGGGCCTTTTGAATTCTTTTTGATTGAAGAGTAACAATTGCAAATTGTATCTCTCTCTCTTTCTCTGTTCAAGATAAAGAAAAGACTTTAAACCTTTTTGAGAAAATACTAAAATGATGATTGCAAATGCCATGCATACCAACGTAAAAATAGCAGTGTGCCGAATAAAGATAACTTGATAACTATACCCTATCTCTTGTTGGCACCAAATGGCCTTATGCCCCAGGACCAGGTTATATAGACAAATGCATAAATCTAATACTACTACTTGCTAAGGAATAAAAGTAAAAAACCAATATATTTAATGTATTAAGCGCACACAACACTGGTAGCCTAATTTCAGCAGCAAACAATGGTGTCAGATCTGAGACTCCTATTGATTGAAAATTTGACAAAGTCCAGGACTAATTGCCAAAAACACTAATGAATTGAAAAGCATTTCTCTCGATATGTGAAAGCAGTATTTTTAGTTGAAATTGATAGCAGACTTTGAGTAAGTCTCATTAGTGAAATTCTATTAATTGTGATAGAATGTGGTCGCAAAGTTCCTATTGTATGAAACATTCTAGTGCTACGTTTCTTCAAGTCATTATTTACTTTTGCACAGTTGGAATGAAAAGGATATACAAAGGAAATATTTGTATGGTTAAAGAGAAGTTAATAGAATGAAATTAACCAAGTCTTAAAGTGCATACCTTAAGGTGTTTGTTGTTTGTTATGAACCACCTAGTATAAAGAGTATAAAGCAAGACTTGCCTGTCCTGAGCAAAGTAATGCATGCATTGTGCGGCAAACCAGCCAAGAGGAGGATGGCACTTTTGAACGGGATTTGAGTGTCTTGGGATTCTTAGAGGCCGCGAATTTGGTCTAATGTAATTGATGTGTTTATTTGTGATATAAGACCTTAGTTTCTTTTGAACTGCTCTAGTATTGGAGTGATTTTGGTTTGGAAAATGGAAGTGCGAGTGGTTGTCCTGCTCTGTAATATTTTTTTTCCTTAGTATGTGGGATGAAGGCCTTATTTTCATATTGCTGTATTGAATTTTCAAGCACTTGTTTTGAGAGTTGTTGATATTGATAAGTTTTCAAGTCAAAGAGTTTATCAGAGTTGTGCAGTTGTAAGCTTTTTCTTCCATATTAAATTTTAGAAAACAATTCCAATAGTACTCAAATAAGGTACAGTACGTGTAAGTGAAGATTGTAATTATGTCTTGTAGATATTAGTTTTAAAAGGAATACCAAATGCCATTGTAAATGATGTGATGAAAAGCTTTTACAGTAATTATATATTTTTTTCTTAGATTTTGGCAGAGGACTGGCATCTTATAATTTTACTTAATACAGTATACATCTGTGTTAGATCTATTTATCAATGCAGGTTTTCTCCCCATTCATGAAATGCTGCTTAAAGTACGTAGTTTAATTGTCAAAACTCCAAAGTGGAGTATGGGAAATAATTATTCGTGAATCATTAACTTTTCATGTTGCATGGTAAGGATACTTTCCATCATTAATAGAATGTTTTATTTATTTTAAATGTCATGGTCATTTTGTAATAAGTAGGTTAAATTAAGAATAAGTAAAATTATTCAGGAGTGAGCTGCTTAAAACCACACCCATTTATTGGGAAATGTTGCCATGGCATGTTTTTTGGTATCTCTTTTTATCCTTGTTTTGATTTCTTTTCTTATATGAATATTTCCACTGATGTCATTTGTTGCAATATTGCGAGTTTATATTTTGACTTTGAATTTCAAGTTTTCTCAAAAGGTTTTATTTAAAACAAAACTCTTTGGCTTGGGCTATCGTAACATAGGCAACTAGACGAAACGAGTTCAAGAATAACCACAAAGATAGTGTACGTGCTGACTGTACTATTACAAAATAATCTAATACTCTGTCTTTTCAACTTCAAAAGGAAGGGTAATCTTCAAGAGAATAACTTCGGGAACAGAGGGTCCATGAGAGGACATTTTGGATTTAGGAGAGGAAGAGGCTTCTTTAATCAGGTGTTTATTTTTACAAAATTTAATTAAAATGTATTAGTTGATGATGCAGTGAGAGTAAGCGAGTGAGTGAGAGGAATATGTGGCATAGAGTGCTGATTGACGAGCAATTGGTGATTTTGACAGTGTCTGGGATTGATTTTGACAGTGTCTGGGATAGTGTGGATGGATGGTAGGAAGGGGAGTCAAGATTGACATACATTTATGTATGTTTCTTACACTTTGTAATCTTGCAGTTGAACTTTACTTATACATTGATGTGTTTAAGATTTGATAGTTTTATCAATCAGATCACTGTGCACATTAGCTGCTTAGACATATTTTTTTTAGTTGTAGAATTTATTTGGTATGCTATAATGAGCCTTATTAATCTAGCAAATCCTTACCTTATGCCTATTGCTCATTAGTCATAATGGATATTAAACAGTTGCTTATAGTTTCACAAATTTTATTCTTAATGCTTGAAAATTGTGTAAGATTTTCATTATATTCTTAAATATATACAGTGTAAATTTATAAACCAAATTCTAAGCACTTTCTCTAACTTAGGTTATGGAGCCAAATTTATTTGTAGTTGTATTTAATCCTATTTGCACAAATTCTTTTTGCTTTCATCTTTGTAGATGTACAGTAGTTGGTATTTGTGTTTGAACTGCTTTCTGTTTACATCACCTTTTAACATTTATGAATTTTCCTTTGATTTATGATTTGTTTTTAAAGTCTTTTTTTCATGTATGGTGTGACCATTTATTTTAATGCAGCATCTTAGCCCAAATTCCTTGCTAGTCCAGCATTAGATAATCTCATAGTAGGACCGAGTCCTACTAGTTTAGGATTCCATGCTCAAAATTTTAATGTACCCTGCTGATGGAACGTGTGTAGTGGACTTACGAAGGCAATACCAGAACCGTTTGAGAAGTACTTGACAATGGGAGATAGTAATTTTAAAACATTAAAGCCATTTTAACTTTTCTGAAATAATGAATAGTTTTTCCTAGTGGGTAACTTTATTAAAGCTAAATTATTGCAATTTGCAAGTCCACTATAATCGTGAATGTGATCATCCAATTGAAATATTAAGCTGTATGAGTGCATTTATATGCAAGTATCCTTCATTAGTAGGGGTTTGGTGTCCTCCATATGCTTTTTGTATATTTTTTTTTCTCTCTCTCTCTCTCTCTCTCTCTCTCTCTCTCTCTCTCTCTCTCTCTCTCTCTCTCTCTCTCTCTCTCTCTCTCTCTCTCGTCAAAAATGACTTGTTTCAACTTAACAATTCTTTTTTTCTCTCTTTGTTGCCCAATCATTAACTTTGTAAGAAAATAATGGTCTTATAACTTTTGTGAACTTCCTTATCTGATTTTTAATTCATCAAACTAATAATTAATCAAGAAACTGCATACCCATACTAGAGTAGTGGGTTACAAGGGGACCAAAAATCTAGACTATTACTTCTGTTCCTCCCACAGCCTTTTGTCACTGCCCTTGGAAATTTAAGAAGAGTTAGAGAATTTTGAACAGGTCTTCTCAGAATGGAAACACTTTACAATATTAGTATTATTGATCTCATTATTAGTTCTCCACTTTTCTATCCAAATAACACAAAATATCCTTTTTACATTTTTTTTTATGATAATGCAATTATTTAGGGAAAGTGTTTTCCTCATAGTTATACTTTTAAAATGAACAAATTGTAAAGTAAACGAGATACAGTATTAGACAAATACTAGTAAAAGTCCATTGTCATTGCTGCTTGGTGGTCAGTATGTTTTATCTTCACAAGGGAACTACAATTTGTACCTTCATAATGAGCAATAACACTTGATAGCTTCAAGACCCACTCGTTGGGTTGTCCAGAAGGGTTAGTTCTCAGCCAGTTTATTAATTTATGTGATTATTGATTTGACCTATTGTTATTGTTGTAGATTCCGAGGATTTTTTCTCTTGAAGGCACTCGCTCAATTCTTCTTTATTCTATATTTACCCTGGAAGTCCTCAGTTTCTTGCTCAGTTTTTACCACCGTGATATGTACTTCCCATGCTTTAGTTAGCCATGTTTTCATTAACCTTGAAATTTGTCTGTTGCTTCTTTGAAGGCAAAGTGTCCATTTATTCCTACCCCACTTTTTCTTTTTCTTTCAATTGTGGCCTAAGTTTTTGTTTTCTTTTACTTCTAACCTATGTACAGTAGTTACAAGCTGCCATGCTGGACATAACAGAAAAAAAAAAAATTAAAAAAAGCATATTAAAGTCAAAGGGAGGCTTTTAGCCATAGATTTTTATGATAGGAAATTCGGTTGTAGACATTTGGCCTCTTTACTTGTCTTGAAAATGAATGGGTAATGTGAAAATTACCAAACATATTTTAAAGACATAGCCGTTGTGGTAATGTTAGCCACATTTCTAATGTTTGATAGTGTAATCTGGATGTGTGTTAATATAGGTCATGGTTATGAATCCTGTTCAGTATATGGGTATGAAAACTGCTTGTTTGACATATTTGAATGTGTATGTTTGAATATAACATGACATATATTTGCTAGATAGTAAAGTACATGTGCTTCATTTTTTACAGAAAATGTTTTAAGAATGTGTCCTCTATGTACAAAATTAATGGCCATGCTGTTTTCACTCTTCCAGATAGCTCTTTAGTATAGGGGCATGTTTCCCCATTTCTCTCATTCCAATTTTTTCTTTTAAGAGGTTGGTGGTCATGCATGTTAAAGGAAATTTTTGCTATAACTAATTGTTGGTACAAACAATTCATAATGTAAATACCTCCAGTGCAGCATGTGGATATCATCCAAACTCATTCTTTTGATTGCACAAATGAAGAGCACTTTTGTGACACTACTGCCACCTGGGCCTCATGTTTTATATGCTAACCACTTAATTAATAACTATTAATGGAATATACAGTTTTGAGGTGGGTGCTCAGTATGCAGTAGATGGATTTTTATGGAGTAGATAAATTATAACTACCCGTGAACCCAGTCAATCGTATAAATGCCTGAATCGCTTCTTAAGTTAAAAGCTAACATGCTGCATGTCTGATTGTATGAGAATGGCCAGTAAATCTAAGAGCCTACAGAAACAGTATGATGTCAGCGGCTAATCAATTAATTATTGAGGATTAAAAAAAAAAAGGTGGTCACTGATGTTTCTTGTCCCTCTGAAACTTTCTGGTTTTATTAATATTGAATGTTTAGGTTTCTGTCTCTGTTGTTTTCGGCAGAGCCTCCATTTTGGTCTATAATGTGGTTTGAATGAAAAGGAAGATGGCCAGTCAGGTAGATAGTATAAAAAAGATAATGCTGCTTCCTCACTAAATAAAATATCTGTTTAGTGCCTCTGCCAATATCAACAGGAACTTGTCTGTGGGTAAGAATTTTGTGACCATTACCCCTATATATGTAACGGTCAGTCATGGTTGACGGTGAAGACTTGTCGACTCGAAACAGAAAAAATTAACTGATATTAGAAGGTAATTTGAATAAAGATCAATCTCAGTTGATGTCTTTTAAAAGCTCCTTCACTACCAGCGAAGTGGGCATTGTAGAGTGAACTGTCGTGTGTCCAGCTTTGGCTGCTAGCAAGAAAAGCTACTGTCAAAGAAGAGAAGTGAACACAACAGTTGTGTAATACTCTAGGTACTTTATCATGATCACTGTAGCTGGCACTATAGCATGGACTGGTGTTCTCGTAATTTCTGTTTACGAGAAATGATCAACAGAGCCAAATGCACGAACACAATTGCTGGAGTTGACACTGGAGAACAGAGAAATGTTACACCAGGCAATCTATCCATCCATATACCCAGGCACTTCCCCCAATTTTGGGGGGTAGCCGACATCAACAAAGAAACAAAACAAAAAAACGGGGACCTCTACTCTCTACGTTCCTCCAGCCTAACCAGGGACTCAGCAGAGTTCAGCTGGTACTGCTAGGGTGCCACAGCCCAACCTCCCACATTTTCCACCACAGATGAAGCTTCATACTGCTGAATCCCCTACAGCTGCAATACTTGCAAATTTTGTTGGAGTCCCTTCTGTCAATATCTGTGTCCACCATTTAGCCTTCTTACCTCTGTTACATCTCCCTTTCAAATCTTGCTTCATGCTGCTACTGCGGGGTTTTGCCTCAGTTACACCTCTTGCTGAATGGCCAACCATGTCTAACACCAAGCAGATGGCCTAAATCTTTGGCAAATCAATTGACTGAACAATGTGGGGAGGTGGTAGAGCACGAGTTACCATAATCATGTCTTTCACCTGAAAAGTGGGTACAGTGATTGGCAGCTTGTTATACTTTAACTAGGGTTACTGATTAGCATCATAATATGACTAAAATGGAAATTCCTGCAAGTCCAGCAAATGAAAATCAGTTGAGAAGTTTTATCCTAACGGGCAGACTCGCCATGTGTCTTTCACAAATGAGAGAGTAGGTAGTGTGATGTAAGAGTATTTTTTTTCCATGTACTCCAGTGAAGGCATTTATACGGTAGATTAGGTTTTAATGAACTTTTATTGTTAAAATTTGGTATGTGTACTTTTCAGTTAAGAGGTCATTTAAGAAATGTATAGATTAACACCACTTAAGATATGGAAAGAGAACAGCTTGACCTCAAATATTGTCGTGAAACATGAGTGCCAATATAAACTATTTGTTAGCCAGTAAAAGGGAAAAGTAATGAGATTTTTTTTCTTTCAAATGGAAAGACCAGCATTCTACAATAAAAAAAAGAGAAAAATAAGGCAGAGTAAAAGTAAATCAACATTCAAAATTTTACGTAAAACTTTGAATTAGATTTCGCATTGAAGTGTTTCGGCACCAGTAATCTGGTAAGACCACTACAATACAGGAATGAACAATTTCTCTCTATGGAGACTGAGTTAATTTTTGCTCTACAAAAAAAAATGTGGGTAATGCAATAATGCAGTCCTTGAAAATGGTTATCCAAATTTAATAATTTTAAGCTGTTAAGAATAGTTACTTTCTCAAGATGCTTCATCATCATAATTATCGTGTACAAATTATCTGTCGATGCATCTCATGCGCTATAAGCATTACTTGAAGGTCTACAGCATGTGTTTTTTTATCCTTATATTTCCCTAAATATCCTGTCTTCGTTCTTGCTGTCCAACCTCTTCCAACATTTCGCAGTGCAAAAAATTTCTCTTAATAGCACTTTGGCCCTGAATAGCTTCACAGGCTGTGTGGCTCAAATTCATAGATCCGATAAGTACAATCCAAGTAGAAATTACTACGTATTTGGTTTTACAAGGCTGTGAAGAGTTGCATGCAAATCATTTACCAGGATTTTAAGTTCGGATGGTGTCACAAGAAAAACTCATAAAACTACCAATAAATAGAGGTACTTTAGATTAAAATTTACTATAATTTTCAAAGGCCATGATTTTTATGCTACACCCCCCACCCCCCTCTCTCTCTCTCTCTCTCTCTCTCTCTCTCTCTCTCTCTCTCTCTCTCTCTCTCTCTCTCTCTCTCTCTCTCTCTCTCTCTCTCTCTCTCTGTCTCTCTCTCTCTCTCTCTTTTTTTTTTCTCACACATTGATATCCTTCATATCTTCACAGCAGATACAGTTTCACTTTTTTTTCCCATTTTTATGCTCGCGTACATGTATTGCTCTAGGGAAACGTGTATTCCCTAGGCATAGTTACTTACATCATGCATTTGATTCTTAGTAAGTATTTTTCTCCCTGTGATTGATCCTAACAAAATGCTTAGTACTGTACACAATGTTTCTGATGATTAAGCTTAGTATTAATCTTGTTGAATATTAGTACGAGAATGTCAAGTGGAAGGCAGTTTAATAACATTGGAGTTCCTACAAAGTTGTTTGATGTCACAAGTTGCTGATCATTGACAATTCTATTTGGGAAGGATGCTGTATTATGAGGGGGAAGAGGTATCCGTGTAGTTGTGCAGGGTGTGTGTAAAGTATGTTGTGAAAGTGGTAGTGTGATGGGATGACTGTTGATGATAAACTGTGTAATTATTTGAGAACTTAGCTCATTTTCTGGTAATATATCTTTAATTAGTAATTAGCGAGAGGTATCATGGAGTTTTTTAGGGTGTCTTTTGTTTTGTGCTTGGTGAATTTTTATTGTAATTTTAACTCAAAACTTCAAATACTGTATCATGTTTTATTTGAATTGACCATAAAACCAAGTTTGTTGATAATTCATCCTTTATCTCACCCAAATGTAAGTCATAAATACCTATCCTTCCAGATGGGGCGGAAGTAGCAGCGCAAGTATGAGTGAAAGCAGAGGAAGCAGTGGAAACATGGGAATGGACATGGTCCGCAGTAACCCCCACCATCACATGAACCAACAGTCGCTTAGTTCAATGGCTATGTCCCTCATGGGTCAAAATGACCGGTTCCAGATGGGAAATTTTAGGAAATACTAGTTCACAATGAGGATTTACCACAAGTCTGTGTAACATCATATCCCAGATTGTACTAAAAGACTATTCATGGTTTGTGTTTTAACAGAGCATAAATTGTTTCACATTTCTATCTTTCAGCCTTAACCTAATCGTTTGTAGGTTTCTTTTGAGTCCGGTGGAAAATCTAGGGTTGTTGATTCCCATCTTATGTATTTCTCTAGTTAATTTTGTTTTTGTTTTTTTCAAAGCTTAGGAACTACGCCTTTTTTGAGAGGGCATTGTCTTGTAAGGATACTGTAAATAAGATTATTATTATTACTTATTTTTTTAGGTAAACTGATAATTTCTGCACACATTCAAATAGCATGTTTGAGATTACAGAGTTGATTATTCCCTGTAAAAAGAGATTGTAAAATATATAAAACTGAATAACACATGATCCTGTATCGAGCAGATGTTTTATCAGGATCAAAATGAAAGTTCATGTCTTAGATAGGGATGAGTTCTTTAATGATAGGTACATGTAAGACTTTGACATTCCCTATGTTGTGTGTACCTGAAATAAATGTGAATTTGTTTTACTCGTATATGATTGTCCTTGCTGTATTTACTAGAAGTAGTTGTCATCTTCATCATCATACTTAATTTTAAGTGTTAAGGTTAATTTTCTCAACCTTTACAGTGTGGACCTTGAAGAAATAAGTACTGTAGTTAAATAAGGACATCACAAGGATTTTATGGTACCATGTAATACCCTTTGATCATTAAAAACCCCAATGCCAAACTTTGAATCCAAGGATTCAAACAATCCTAACTTGAAGCACAGGGGTGAAATTTGTCAATTAACCCTTTTACCCCGAAAAGACGTACTGGTACGTTAAACAAAAGCTATCCCTTTACCCCCATGGACGTACCGGTAGGTCCTTGCATATAAGATTTTTTTTTTCATATTTTTGATAATTTTTTGAAAAAATTCAGGCATTTTCCAAGAGAATGAGACCAACCTGACCTCTCTATGACAAAAATTAAGGCTGTTAGAGCAATTTTAAAAAAATATACAGCAAAATGTGCTGGGAAAAAAATAAGCCCCGAGGGGTTAAGGGTTGGAAATTTCCAAATAGCCTGGGGGTTAAAGGGTTAAATTTCAGAACAGTACAAGCCAAGGTGATGCCAAGTGACCGTTAGACCTTGGACAAGCAAAGACAAGTTACCTCGCACAATTAATGTTTAACAGTGGGATTAAGTTAATTCAAGTACATTAAAGTATTGTTGGAAATATTAAGTATGGAACTTGAGCCAGGCCACAATGAATAAAGATAACTTAATTGCACATTATAAACGAATACTACTTCCATGACGGTTGAAAAGGGAAGATCTCCGATACTTATGTATATTGAGTATACTTTAAAGATTTTGTCTAGGATATCTATTAAATGAGTCTGATGGGTAACATTTACATGACCTATCTCGCTGCAGGAATTGTATGAGAAAATTTAATAGAAACGAGAGATTAAAAAATGAAAAGCACTAATGATCTCGGATTTCAAGTCCAACCTTAACTTAAGGGTCTCTTTAGTAGGTAACAACCATCTAAAAGAAAGAAAATAAATCCTATAGAACATGCAATACAGTAAAGAATCCTAAGAAATTTATTAGAAAACCATTTAGTACTCAATGGGAACATAGTTTGAGAAGCTGGATTATAACTACCGGTAGTTCCCTATTAACTTTACTACTAACAAAATAATTCTCTTCAATAAAGTAAACCCAAAAAATAAAAGTTGATTAGGGAGACAATTTAAGAATTTCAGAGCCAAGGTTGCTGGCTTTCGGAACAGAACAGTCTTAGTCGGCGCTCGGTAAGTGCTCCATCCTTGAGTGCCTTCAAGTCCCCTATCTAAAGCCTTGTCCACATGATCGAGCATGCCCGACAGGCAAACAGTGATATCAGACCTCAATAGGTATTGAGAATGAGGGTTGATGACGTCAGAAGCAGTGAAACCACAGCAGGGATCTGGCACCCTATAGTGCTACCAGATGCTTGCTGTGGTTTTCTTGCTTCTGATGTCATCAACCCTCATTCTCACAACCAACTGTGGTCTGGTATCACTGTTTGCCCATCGGGCATGCTCGATCGTGTAGACAGGGCTTAAGGTGTGGAATGATCAGCCAGGTTTATATTAACCGTGCACCTGTGTAAATGTGCGAAGGCATTTCAAGCAGTAACATGACCTCGACTAGAGAAGAGGACACCAAAATTAAGAATGGTGGTCTAATTACCCTGAATGTCCTTTGCATAGGGCAAAACTATGGAAAATGTTGAAGCAAAAACAATCGAACTGCAAAATTTTCCCAGTTGCCCCTTGCGCCTTAAATTCATAAATTTCATTCAGTTGAATAAATGCAGTAAATACTGCATAGGAGAGAAATTTAATGAGGAAAATACTAAAGATTGACGATATGGTAAAATATAGAAAAGAAGAAACACAGAGTATTATAGAAGGGATTGGGTCATCTATTTAACTAATGGGTATTGAACAGATTATCTTGATTGCAAATGCTGTGATTAATTAGCATTAAAAGAAACTAAAGGTTAATATATACATGAGATGACAATGTAAATAAAGAAATGTAAGTAATGTACAGGGTGTACAAAGTGTTGATTAGACCACAAGAAGTTATTAGAATAAGATCAGTACATAACTAGTGCAATGCTAAATGGCTTTTCACGTAGGCCTATACATAAATGACTGTGAAGGTCGTGTAGAGAGTAGGGTTGCCCTGCACTAGACAAGCAGCTCTTTAAGTAAGCAATATAAAAGTAATAAGTGAGATGCTTATAAATATATGACATTTGAAGTTGGGAAAAAAATCTAAATCAGTATGAGCAAGGAAATCTTGCATTCCTTGGTAATTTCTCGACTGTTGGAGGCTTTCATATTTTGGGTGGAGCAAAACTCGAAATTAGTTTTGTTGTAAATGAAAAGACCACTAAACTATTCATGTGTCAAACAACTTGCATTCGAAGTGGATGATTTCAAGGGTTTCGTTTTGCCCCACATGTACATTTTATATTATATATATATATATATATATATATATATATATATATATATATATATATATATATATATATATATATATATATATATATATATATATATATATATATATATATACTATATATATATACTATATATATATATATATATATATATATATATATATATATATATATATATATATATAGCCTATATATATATGTATATATAGATGTATATATATATATATATATATATATATATATATATATATATATATATATATATATATATATATATATATATATATATATCGTGAAAAATGAGAAATGGGTGAAATAAGTTCGTCTAGAATTCATTGGCAATTATAGAAAAAAAAACATATCAAATGAAAAAGATTCTTAAATTACCTGATAAAGTGCATGAACTATTCGGAGACAGTAGTAAATAACAAGACGGTAATGGTTTAAATGACAGAGGAAACTAAGTCATTGCTAAGTGTAATGCCACGGTTCCTGTGTCCATTTTTTTTTTATTTTTTGGGGGTGGGGCTTATTCCAAAAAGTTGACAACTAGGTAATAAATAATTACTGGTGATAGTAATAATTATAGTGATGCTATGGATATGGTAACTGAAATCGAATACATAATACAACTTATTGTGATGAGTGTTATTTATGGACTTACGAAAGGAAAGACTAAACGGTAAAATCTAAACAAGACAACATGGTTTTACAAAGGTAAATCTCCATCATTACTACTACTATTGCTTTCCCATCAGTCAGTCTACAGGTATGTGATCAAAGTACCGTTGTTGGTGTGATTACATATGTTATATTATTTTATGCTTACTAATCATGAATCCACAAGTAACTGAAGCGTTTACTGTCCAATTCTGATGTATATTCGTTGAGATTAATCTTGGATTATTAACAAGTAGCTTGGCTCTTTACTTAAGGGTGGTTAAGGGTATGCTCTCTTAGGTTGCAAACTTAGTCAGTAGTACTACAGAAACGTCTATTGCGTAATAGTAATTTGATATTAGCGAGTACAGTTTGTAGTACGGTGGACCCCCCCCCCTCTTCATTAGAGGTAGCGGGTGAGGTAATATTTCGGTAGAATCCCGCCCAGCCATTACCGCTTGGCAGTACATACGAGCTTGATTGTTTTCGTTTTTGGCGAGCAAAATGAGCTCACGGTGTAGCAAAAACTATTAGACTTCTTTAATATTTTGGTAGAGCCTAATACTTTTGCTCGCTTCGCTCGCGAAAAAAGAAAAAAATCTAGCTCATATGTACTGACAAGCAGTAATAGCTGGGTGGGACTCTACTGAAATATTACCGCGGATGATGGGGTTGGGTTCGAGGAGAAGTTAGCATCCCCTCCTGCAAAGATACGCTAACATAGGTAAGGTTAGGTGTTGGAATTTATTTTACCGTACTGTAGTACAATATTTGTTTAAAGATTTTGGGGTGTCTGCCGTTTATGGGGACAGGGATATCTTTCTTATTACTAGCCAAATCGTATTTCATTATGGGGTTGATGTTCTTTACAATTTTCTAACATACCATAATATGATGTTAATTTATCGTTTTGACTAATAACACAATTTACCTTTACCACGGCAATATTTTCTAAGTTCAGCATGGTCCGTACGCAAGTCACGGGTAGCTCCTGCATAGTTTCCAACTTTCCCGATAGACAGAGCCCGTGTCATCCCAGTCTAAGAAACGTTCGGTTTTACAAATTAATACTGTCCCGTCAATCTACATATTTACCCCTTAGTTAAGTATGTAGTTTTTAAGGACACGTCATGTTTAGTGACATTTGATACTGCTGGGATATTTATCATGAAATGTTATGTTAGAAAAAGGCCGTTACAATGCGTCGTACGCTGAAGCCACGGCCAACTTACTCGGTCGTAAAATTACCGGCAATCATTGTTTCCTGCCTGATTATAATAACACCCGTTTGGCGGCGCTCGATTCGCATATCAGCAGGTCGCGCAAGCATGAACAGTTTTCGATGTTCGTACGTATGTTTTCGCTAATTTCAACAATTTTCATTTTAATCTCTTGTTAAGATTGTTATTTCTTTCGAAATCGTCCCAAAATTATGCCGAATACGATTTTGTTTTATATACAAACAAAGGTTAGGTTATCCAGCATCTAGTTAAGATATTTCGTCAGATAAAGCCAGTGTCAAACAAAGCAACCGAACTAACCCTTTCGTGGGCCGCGTGATTTCAAATTTTTAATCCCCCCCATGACCCGAGATTGACCTACAGCCGACCCTTTCCAACTCTAACCGCCGTGATGGATAGACCTGTTCCGTATAGTTTCTCTGTGAGTGATATTTTCGAGTTTATCTCCCGTATTGATCAGATTGATGCAATTAAGACCCTCAGATATATACATCTACGTGATTTCACTCGTGTTACCCCCGAATTCTTTCACTATTTATTTCGAGAAGGCCTCTTAAGGGATTTTAGAGGTACATGTAAAAAGTGTAAAACAGGTGATGTGGCCCTGATGTGGTTTTAGCGACTACGAAATTTAAGGTAAGCCTGAGTAACCTATAATATGATCATGTGGATAAGATATAATTTTGAGTGCTGCCCAAAGCTTCTTTTCTGTAGGAGAGAGACTTACGAAGGGGGTCCGGGGGCTTGCCCCCGGGTAGGGGTAGTGACCTGGGAACTACTAGGATTGGTTAGGTTTGGTTTGTGGGGTTTGTATGTTAGCAACAGTGTTTGGGGAGTCGCAGGGGGGCGTCAGCCCCCCCGTTTAGTTCACGATGAAGGTAAGGACATGGAACTTCTTTTCTGTAGGAGAGAGACTTACGAAGGGGGTCCGGGGGCTTGCCCCCGGGTAGGGGTAGTGACCTGGGAACTACTGGGATTGGTTAGGTTTGGTTTTGTGGGGTTTGTATGTTAGCAACAGTGTTTGGGGGGTCGCAGGGGGGCGTCAGCCCCCCCGTTTAGTTCACGATGAAGGTAAGGACATGGCTTGTAGGTCAGGTTAGGAGGGGAATTTTGGGTTAGTTGTCCATTTTTCTCGCACATTTCCGACATCCATGACCAGAGGGTTCCTAGTATGTAGATTGTTGGGACAAGCATTTACAAAACCAGTGAATTTAATATTTCATTCCGTGATCATTCCCGCGAAAAAGAGCAGATTTTCCTACTTAGTTTCCAACTTTCCCGATAGATAGAGCCCGTGTCATCCCAGTCTAAGAAACCTTCGGTTTTACAATTTAATACTGGTTTTACAATTTAATACTGTCCCGTCAATCTACATATTTACCCCTTCGTTAAGTTTGTAGTTTTTAAGGACACGTCATGTAATCATTCCCGTAAAAAGAGCCGATTTCGGACTTTTTTTTACTCGATTTCAAGAAACATTCGGTTTTACAATTTAATACTGTCCCGTCAATCTACATTATTTAACAAATCATTCCCGTAAAAAAGAGCCGATTTCGGACTTTTTTACCTCGATTTTCGGCCGGTCAAAGGGCTGTCCCCATAAACGGCAGAGGCTCCAAGATTTTAACCATGATGACAATCATGCCCCATGACTCTCTTATTTCTACCCCTATCGCTAAGAATGCAGCAGTTTAAGTGGGGTCGTAGGTTGCCATTAAGCCCAGCCAATAAGTAAGCAGGTAAGGACATGATTTGTAGGTTATGTTAGGTGGGAAAGTTTAGGCTAGGTGGTGTTTTATACGCAAAGGAGGCCCTGTCCATCGTTAGACAATGGCTCCTTGACCAACATTACTGGTTGGGACCGACTGGGTTAGTAATTTAAGACATGAGTGAATATATACTCTAGCACAATATTCCTAATGAAGAAAATAAGAAGTTTTTTGGTGTACAGTATTTAAAATTTTTTTTAACTTCTAATGCATATTATTTGGGAAACCCATATTTTTCAAATTTTAGACGTTTTAAAATTCCTAAAGTAGTAATTGAGAAATCACATTTTTAAAAGAAAATAAACAAAAGAACTCCACCTAACCTTAGGTTCCCCTCCTAACCTAACCTAGGAACTGTATACTTACTTACACCCTCTTAGACTGCCGTATCCCTAGTTTACCCTAAGACTAAGTCTTAACCCTATGTTTGCTTTTCAATTGGCTTCCCTCCTGGCAAGGTAACACTAGACCATAATATTTTGGGAATCGCCTGAATAATTTAATTTTGTTATTTCAGACAAAGCTTAACAACATTTTCCACATAGAGAAAATTAATTTGACAAGTACAGTAGTAAGAAAGTTTATGCCTGTTCCAACCAACTACATACACCTTAATATCAGTACTAAAACACAAGTATGAACCCCCATAGCCTATACCCAGTACATGATAATAACCAATACAGTATATCTATTTTTGTAAACAATTGCTTTTACTCCTTTCTAATTGACATTTTGTTTGCATCATCTCCTAAAACTAAAAAATCCTAAGAACAATTCATAAAATTCCCAACAGATGGTGTTCCTGTCCAAACTTTGTTTTCCCACTTTCTGTATTGTTAGTATTGGTAACCATTTACAATTTTGAATCAGAGATGTTTTCACTGTCATGTGACTTTGTCTCGGCCAATATCCTACCTCAACATCTACTATACTAGCTCCACCCCTACAAACACAAATTCTCCCCATTTTGATACAGTCTTAGCTTCTGTGACAAAGCCACACACTTGAAGCATTTATTCTTTCCTTTTACCCCCAAAGGACGTACTGGTATGTTTCACAAAAGCCATCCCTTTACCCCCATGGACGTACTGGTACGTCCTTGCAAAAAAATGCTATAAAAATTATTTTTTTCATATTTTTGATAATTTTTTGAGAAAATTCAGACATTTTCCAAGAGAATGAGACCAACCTGACCTCTCTATGACAAAAATTAAGGCTGTTAGAGCAATTTAAAAGAAATATATACTGCAAAATGTGCTGGGAAAACAATAACCCATTGGGGGCTAAGGGTTGGAAATTTCCAAATAGCCTGGGGGTAAAAGGGTTAAGCAAGATGTGCTAATTAATAACATGGACCCATTCCCCCTTATGATTTCTCATAAAATAAGAATTGTTACTGGTGAGTTTATAGGTATTTTGAATGGTTTTGATGATGTTAGTCAGAATTATGTATTGTTTTAGTTCTGTGGACTGATTAAAGTAAGAAATACTTCTTTAAAACCCAGTTCCAGGCCGGTGAAGCTTGTTGGGAAGCACACAGGGTTGCGACTTAATCTTAGGGTAATCTAAGGATATGACGGTTTAAGGACAGGTTGCAGGGGGAGTAGCCCCAACCCCCTAATTAAATTCGATAAGAATATGGCTTCTAGGTTAGGTTAGGATAAGTGGTGCCCTGTGTTTGTTTCCCCATTTTGTAATAGTTTTTCGGTCATAACTTCTAGAATTTTGAAGCTTCTATAATTTGGATAGAACATATTTCCCCTGAGTGTTTCCACTGGAATCATTGAAAGTTCTTTTAAAAACACCTGGAACACTTCTTATATATATACTTCTTTAGGAATATTGAGCTACAGTAAATCTTTGGTTGTTGAGTAGGAAAAATGTATACGGTATTGTACACTACAGTAATGCTTTTTTTTTTTTTGAGGAAAATTTTTCTTTTGAGGAAAATTCAGTTCAGTATTAGCTCATGAACACAAATGGCACTATTGAACATATAAGTTCAACACTGTAATATTTTCCAAAATTGGAGCCAACTTCATTGCAATTGCTATTTAGCAGAACTTTGGACCAGATTCTTTAAAAAAGAAAGATTTACTTCAATTTTTGAAGGGAAATTAAGCTAAATTTACTAGGAGTGTCATAGCTTCCTATGGTAAGTCTTGATAAGTCTTATTTATATTTGTATTTTATATATGTAAATTTTCAATATTTAACTTAGCCGGTGATTATATAAGCTGCAGCTCTGCTGCTCGACAGAAAACTCTACGTTAAAAATCCGCCAGCGATCGCTATGCAGGTAGGGGGTGTACTTCAACAGCGCCATCTGTCGTGCAGGTACTCAGTACTCATTGTAAACAAAGAACTCAATTTTCTCTCTGTCGTGCCACCGGCAAGACCTACTAATTCGCTGTTGCTAACTGGATTGGTTTTCACAACTATTTGGTGAAGTACACGTTTCTAGTTTTGAGCTTTCGCTGTGCAGGCTTTCTCTTCAATAAATCCTTGCATTCTTTTTTTGATATCGGATTATTTGTTGACGACTTTGGATAGTTTTTGAATTCCCCTTTGACCAATTCAAAATGGCTGACCTTTCTCAAGTCCCTAAATTCAGAAAGTGTAATGCTAGGGACTGTTCAAGGCGTCTTCCGAAGGCCTCTATCGATCCTCACACTGTTTGTTCCAATTGTCGGGATAAAACCTGTCAATTGGAAGATCGATGTGAGGAATGCGTTGGGCTTTCGGAATTCGATTTTATCGAATTCCAGAAATATACACGTAGGCTAGAGAGAGATAGAGTCAGGAGAAGTTCATCTCGTTCCGTTGATTTTTCCTCTCCTCATGCCCCACAACCTATTCCTTCCCCTGTAGTGGTTGCTCCTAATCCCCCTTCTGGCACTCAGGAACCTTCGATGGCAGATATGATGCGTGCCATCCAAGCTCTGGGTGAGAGAGTCGAGTCCTTGGCAAGTGACCGTAACCAGCTCATGGCGGACGTCAAGGAGCTGAAGTGTAAGAGTGCAGTGGGAAGTGATAAAGTGAGTGATAGTGTTGTGGATAGTGTTGCGCTTGAGGGTTCGTCTGTTCGTGCCTGTCGTCCTCCTAGTCCGGGACCTCTTGCAAGCTCCCAAGTCCAGGGGAGAAGCAATGTCGTACGACCAAAGGGTTCGAGAGGCTTTAATCAGCGAACAGACGTTCCCTCCGTGGTTTCGGGCGTATCTACCCAAGATCGCCCCACCCACACAGAGACGAGAGAGCCCATTTATTCCTCGTCTGCGGAAGAGGTTTCTCGTAAGAAACCATGGACCAAGGTCTCACGACCTCTTAAGCGCAAGTGGGTCCCTTCCGCGCAAGTCCAACGGCCCAGTTGTAGCCACTGGGTCAGTTCGGACTCGCTGCAGTCTTCCGATGACTGCTCACCTCCTAAGAGAGGCAAAGCGGTACCGCCTCAGGCAGTCACACCGTCTGTCGCCGCACCTGCTCCTGTAGACCCTAAGTGGTCTTTGCTGCAGACCATGCAGTATCAGTTAACGTCTCTGATGCAGGACTTTCGTGCGGAGAAGGTTGGTGCTGCACCAACCTCTTGCCTACAACCAACCACGGTTGTGCGTCCTGTGGACGCTGAGGCGACCTTCTTGCGCACTCCAGCTGAGAAAGTCCCGCCACCCATGCGTTCCAGTGTTCCCTGCCAGCCGCATGTTGACGTTCAGCGACGCACGGAACCTTCCGTTGACGTTCGCGAGGTACAACAACCGTCAAAGTTGTTTTGTTTTGACGCGGTGCGTCAACCTCCGCAACCCAGTGTGGTTGCCTCTGCTCGCCCACATCAGACTAGACAGTCTGGAGTAGACGCTGTGCGTCCCCGCGCTGCTATGGTTGTTGCCAGCTCACAGACTGGGCAACAGTTCCATGACGTTGCGTCCGGCTCAGTCACGCGTGCACCCGTGCGACCGGACTCAGCTGACCAGCCGTTACCTACTCCTTTGCCGCTTCCTCCTCAATTCTCGGATGATGGACTCTCTGATGATGACGATGCGGCACACGTTGACGAACCACATTCGGACCTTGACGAACCCAAGACCATGCAGCCCTCTTTGGACTTTAGAAAAGTTCTTGCTCTGTTCAAAGAGATGTATCCGGACCAGTTTGTGTCTGTGGCTCCACGCTCTCCTCCATCAGAGTTTGCGTTAGGTACGCAGTCATCCTCGCCTGCCTTTACGAAACTCGTCCTCGCTCGCTCGTCCAAGAGAGCTTTACGAGTTTTAGGAGATTGGATGCAGTCCAAAAAGAGTCTAGGGAAGACAGCTTTTACGTTTCCCCCTGCTAAACTCTCTTCCAGATCGAGCGTCTGGTATGCCACGGGAGAAGTTCTCGGCTTGGGAGTTCCTGCCTCTGCCCAGGGCGACTTCTCAAGTCTTGTAGACTCTCCCCGCAGGCTAGCCATGAGACGCTCTAAGATATGCTGGTCACCTTCAGACCTAGACCATCTGTTGAAAGGAATATTTAGAGCCTTCGAGGTCTTCAACTTTTTGGACTGGTGTCTGGGAGCTTTGAGCAGGAAGATCTCCCCTTCTGACAAGGAATCTTCCTTGCTCATCATGTCCTGCATGGACAAGGCCATACGTGACGGATCTAGTGAGCTTGCTGCTTCGTTCGTTTCTGGGGTCCTCAAGAAGCGTGAGAACCTTTGCTCTTTCCTGTCAGCTGGAGTGACACCGTGTCAAAGATCAGAACTTCTGTTTGCTCCTCTATCTAAGTGCCTTTTTCCAGAGGACTTGATTAAGGAGATTGCTGCTTCTCTGATTCAGAAGGACACCCATGACCTGGTTGCGTCCTCTGCCCGCAAAGCCACCCCTTTGCCTACCTTGTCAAGACCCAGGATGGACACTCCAGCGTCCAGGTTTATTCCGCCCTTTCGTGGCAGAGCCTCCAGCGGAGGAGGTGCTCGTGCCGAAGGGAGACGTGGGAAGAAGAAAGGAACCAAGTCCTTTAAAGGCAGAGTCTGACTGCCACCTTCTTCAGACAGCAGTGGGAGCCAGACTCAAGAACTTCTGGCAGACCTGGGAGAAGAGAGGCGCAGATGCACAATCTGTGAAGTTGCTCAGAGAGGGGTACAAGATCCCGTTTGTACGAAAACCCCCTCTAGCAACGTCTCCCATCGATCTCTCTCCCAGGTACAGAGAGGTAGACAAGAGACGAGCATTGAAACAGGAGGTGTCTCTCTTGCTAGAAAAGGGAGCGGTAGTCAAAGTCCTGGACCATCAAACCCCGGTCTTCTACAACCGTCTCTTCTTAGTGGTAAAGAAGACTGGAGGGTGGAGGCCGGTGCTAGACGTCAGTGCGCTGAATGTCTTTGTCACAAAGCAGACGTTCGCCATGGAGACCACAAAGTCCGTTCTAGCAGCGGTCAGAAAGGAACACTGGATGGTCTCTTTAGACCTAAGGGACGCATGCTTTCACGTCCCCATACACCCAGACTCCCAACCTTTTCTGAGATTCGTTTACAAAAAGGTTGTCTACCAGTTTCAAGCCCTGTGCTTTGGCCTAAGCACAGCTCCTCTTGTGTTTACGAGGCTGATGAGGAATATAGCCAAATTCCTTCATTTAGCGAACATCAGAGCCTCCCTCTATTTGGACGACTGGCTTCTAAGAGCTTCTTCCAGTCGTCGCTGTCTGAAGGATCTAAAGTGGACTCTAGATCTGACCAAGGAATTGGGTCTCCTGGTCAATATGGAAAAGTCTCAACTGGTCCCATCCCAAACTATTGTGTATTTAGGGATGGAGAGTCACAGTCAAGCTTTTCGGGCTTTTCCGTCGGCCCCCAGAACAAGTCAAGCCCAGTTATGCATCCAGAACATGCTGAAGAAGGAACGATGTTCAGTCAGGCAGTGGATGAGTCTGATAGGGACACTATCATCCCTTGAACAGTTCGTATCGTTAGGAAGACTACACCTCCGTCCTCTTCAATATCACCTAGCTGTTTACTGGAAAAAGGACAAGACGCTAGAAGCGGTCTCGATCCCCATTTCCGAGAAGATGAAGTCGTCACTGACTTGGTGGAAGGACAGTATCAGCCTCAGAGAGGGTCTGCCCCTGGCTGTTCAGACTCCCAACCACGTTCTCTTCTCGGACGCATCGGACGCAGGCTGGGGCGCGACATTAGACGGTCGGGAATGCTCGGGAACTTGGAACTCGAGTCAAAGGACATTGCATATCAACTGCAAGGAGCTACTGGCAGTTCATCTGGCCTTGAAAAGCTTCAAGTCTCTCCTTCAAGGCAAAGTGGTGGAGGTGAACTCGGACAACACCACGGCTTTGGCGTACATCTCCAAGCAAGGAGGGACCCACTCTATGACGTTGTACGAGATCGCAAGGGACCTCCTCACCTGGTCAAAAGATCTAAACATTTCTCTAGTAACGAGGTTCATCCAAGGCAACTTGAATGTCATGGCAGATTGCCTCAGTCGGAAGGGACAAATCATTCCAACAGAATGGACCCTTCATAAGGATGTGTGCAAGAGACTGTGGGCCACATGGGGCCAGCCTACCATAGATCTCTTCGCAACCTCGATGACCAAGAGGCTCCCAATATATTGCTCACCAATCCCAGACCCAGCAGCAGTTCATATAGATGCTTTTCTCCTAGATTGGTCACATCTAGACCTTTATGCATTCCCCCCGTTCAAGATTGTCAACAAGGTACTGCAGAAGTTCGCCTCTCACGAAGGGACAAGGTTGACGTTAGTTGCTCCCCTCTGGCCCGCGAGAGAATGGTTCACCGAGGTACTTCGATGGCTAGTGGACGTTCCCAGAACTCTTCCTCTAAGGGTGGACCTTCTACGTCAACCACACGTAAAGAAGGTACACCAAAGCCTCCACGCTCTTCGTCTGACTGCCTTCAGACTATCGAAAGACTCTCGAGAGCTAGAGGCTTTTCGAAGGAGGCAGCCAGGGCGATTGCTAGAGCAAGGAGGACATCCACTCTTAGAGTCTACCAATCGAAGTGGGAAGTCTTCCGAAACTGGTGCAAGTCAGTATCAGTATCCTCGACCAGTACCTCTGTAACTCAAATAGCTGACTTCCTTTTATACCTAAGGAAAGAAAGATCTCTTTCAGCTCTCACTATCAAGGGTTACAGAAGCATGTTGGCATCAGTCTTCCGTCACAGAGGCTTGGATCTTTCCAACAACAAAGATCTACAGGACCTCCTTAAGTCTTTTGAGACCACGAAGGAGCGTCGTTTGGCTACACCAGGTTGGAATTTAGACGTGGTACTAAGATTCCTCATGTCAGAAAGGTTCGAGCTGCTACAATCAGCCTCCTTTAAAGATCTCACTTTAAAGACTCTTTTCCTGGTTTGCTTAGCCACACCTAAAAGAGTCAGTGAGATTCACGCCTTCAGCAGGAACATCGGATTTTCATCTGAAACGGCTACGTGTTCTTTACAACTTGGTTTTCTAGCCAAAAACGAGCTACCTTCTCGTCCTTGGCCGAAATCGTTCGATATTCCAAGCCTATCAAATATGGTTGGAAATGAACTAGAAAGAGTCTTATGCCCTGTTAGAGCTCTTAAGTTCTATTTAAGACGAACTAAACCTTTACGAGGACAGTCAGAAGCTTTATGGTGTTCTGTTAAGAAACCATCTTTGCCTATGTCAAAGAATGCTTTATCCTATTTTATCAGACTGTTAATACGAGAAGCTCATTCCCATCTGAGTGAGGAAGACCAAGCGTTGCTGAAGGTAAGGACACATGAAGTTAGAGCTGTCGCAACTTCAGTGGCCTTTAAACAAAATAGATCTCTGCGAAGTATAATGGACGCAACCTATTGGAGAAGCAAGTCAGTGTTCGCGTCTTTTTATCTTAAAGATGTCCAGTCTCTTTACGAGAACTGCTACACACTGGGACCATTCGTAGCAGCGAGTGCAGTAGTGGGTGAGGGCTCAACCACTACATTCCCCTAATTCCATAACCTTTTTAATCTTTCTCTTGAAGTGTTTTTATTGTTGTTTTTGGGTTGTCCGGAAGGCTAAGAAGCCTTTCGCATCCTGGTTGATTTGGCGGGTGGTCAAATTCTTTTCTTGAGAAGCGCCTAGATTAGAGGTTTTGATGAGGTCCTGTAGTATGGGTTGCAACCCTTGATACTTCAGATCCTAGGGGTCGCTCAGCATCCTAAGAGGATCGCGAGGCTCCGTAAGGAAGACGTACTTAAAAAGGCAGAGTAATTGTTCAAGTCGACTTCCTTACCAGGTACTTATTTATTTTATGTTTGTTATTTTGATAACTGCTAAAATGAAATAAAAAATCCTTAGCTCATAATAATGTAAACATTTATTGCTGGTCTCTACCCACCCCCCTGGGTGTGAATCAGCTTATATAATCACCGGCTAAGTTAAATATTGAAAAATGTTATTTTGATAATAAAATAAATTTTTGAATATACTTACCCGGTGATTATATATTAAAGGACCCTCCCTTCCTCCCCAATAGAGACGCAGTGGACCGAGGAGAAAATTGAGTTCTTTGTTTACAATGAGTACTGAGTACCTGCACGACAGATGGCGCTGTTGAAGTACACCCCCTACCTGCATAGCGATCGCTGGCGGATTTTTAACGTAGAGTTTTCTGTCGAGCAGCAGAGCTGCAGCTTATATAATCACCGGGTAAGTATATTCAAAAATTTATTTTATTATCAAAATAACATATTTATCCTAGTGATAATGTCAGTATGTGCTATACATGTTAATTATTTGTTTCAGGCCTACCTTAAGCAATGCTACTCTTTGAGGCTTAATAATGAAGTCATCAGTCATGAAGCAGGAGCCCAGTAAAGTTAAAAGAAAAATTGGAAGATGTCTTACCATACTTCAAAAAGACTATCCTGATATTCAATCTTCAGAAGAGCCAACTAAGGTAGATTTATTTGCTTATATTCTTTAAATACTTTATTGGGTACTTTCCTGTTATTGCCCCACCACTAATTTCCGATATAACCCCAATACTATAACCTAACCTAACCTATACACTAATTTCTGATATAACCCCAATACTATTTTCTTATTATTGCACCACCACTAATTTCCTGATATTAGGTTAGGTTGTAGTATAGTATAGTATAATATTGTATTGGGGTTATATCGGAAATTAGTGGTGAGGCAATAACAGGAAAGTACCTTTTATTGTGTTGTGTTTTAAGTTGTTACTAGGTACTGTATATTTAGATATAATTCAAAACATATATTTAACATATGCCAAAACCCTTAAATGCTGGATAGATATACCTGTATACTATTTGTAGACTTAGATACAAAACTGTACTCTTATGTTTTTCTTAGTTTCACCACTGGGCTTAGGGTGATGGAGTATAAGAACCATCATAAATTTCATGTCTATTTTTTATTCATTTGGTTTACCGCTATCTGATTTTAATTGAAGACTTGATAATCTTTTAAAGATGTTGTATTCCCCACAAGTTGTAGACCAATCCTCTTACACTGCAAAGGAAAAATTTACTTTGTTGATAGAGAAAAAATGAGCAAAGGAAGAGGCCTCTCAAATGGAATTGAAAAACCCTAGAAAGTCTATAAGCAGACAGGCTGATTGTATTGAACACTAGTTCATGGCATCCAGGTTAGAGTGCACTTCAAGTTCCTTATTTTACCACTGCTCATGAAAAAGAAAGGAAACAAAAATCTTATGACAGTACAATACTCTAAATCGTAATTACAGTTTACCCTTTCTCATACGTAGGTAGATGTTCCTCTTCACATAAAGTTTGCACTGATAGTAGGATTTATTTCAGAAATTAAACACCCTGAACCCTAAAAAATAATGAATAGAATAGATATAATAATAAAGTATTGTACTTTAAAAAGAAAATATATAGTGTAGTACTGTAATGGTATTTGATGCAGCTCTCTCTCAAAAGAAAAAAAAAACAAAATCAAATGCATTGGTCTTAAAAGCCTTCCAGGATCAAATAGTCTTGTGACCCAAAACCAGGAAGTCCTTTAACAGTAACTAGATCAACAATCCATAATCCCACCGCTCACCCTGACTTGCTGGCAGAGACTGGAGATCTTTGTGAAATATCATTTTAACAGCAGAAAGCAATGAGGAACACTTCCACCTACAGATGAGTCTGTATCCCGAGGTTCGAATGTAAATGTACACTTTTACCAAATGTATATTACACTAATACACATGTGGTATACTGTATAAAAGAGTTAATGAGAGAGCTTGAACTTCAGGCTCAACATCATTTATGTGAATCTTACACTTCGTTTGCGTTTCTTCCCGGGAGGACACTCTCCTCTACTTACCCCTTATGACTTGGCAGGTATGTTTTCCCTTGGATTAGGTACAACTGTAAAAAACACCAAGAGGGAGAAAAAAATGTACAGTTTTTGTTATTCTTATTCTAAGGTCAGTTATTGCTAGCATCAACTTTACTTCTCTTTTTTGGGTAGAGACAGAAACTGTAATAAAAGTTGCTTTATTTGCATTATTTTTTCACACTGTAATATACATTCTTCTTGTATAACAATCATACTACTGGTAAAGACAAAACAAAAAGTCTTCCAGAAGATTCTGTTTTTGTAACCTCATTCATCATATCTAGACTCGCTAAAACTCTTCTAATGCCAACTCCTTGAAATAAATAGTGAATGAGATGAAGAACACTGCCTCTTGCATATAAGTCAGAAAGATTATACTGTTTATACAGTCATACCACTCTTTATGTTGGTTCGACATACATCAATATTGACTTTACGTTTCTAAACATTAGATAAAAATAGAATCCATGTTACATCGTATTTTCTGACCTTACGTCAGTTTCCAAGTTGTAAATGATGATTAAGTGCTGTATTGTACAGTACTTTGCTTTACAAGGAACCTTATTAATGTATGTAGTTTTTATTTAATGATTTCAGGTAATAGGTACTTATTTGTGCTCAAGTCACTTTATCAGACATAAATCCGACCTATGTCGAAAGTAGTCTATGTAGCCCTCTTGGAACCAGTTAATGATGTAGAGTTCAGATATTACAGGTAGTCCTCGCTTAACGACGGTAATTCGTTCCTGTGTGTCCGTCGGTAAGCGAATCTCAAGATTGTAAAAATCTATGGTGGTAAAAACCCAGGTTTGGTCATTTCGTCATCATTCGGCAATGGGGTCTCTTACTTTTTTCCTCTTTTATACATTAAAGCCTTACTTATCGTACGTATGTGACGTCATACAGCTACGCTCATAACGGCGCTGCTACTGCACCGCGGTAATTTTGAAATTTGAAAGTCCGTCGTTGTTGCGAGTTGTCGTTAACCGCATACGTCGTTAAGCGAGGACCACCTGTACTCTAATAGTTTTAAGGTTATGCAAGGCAAATGCTATACTAAAATGAATTAGAACAAGTGTGAAATTTTCCCTTGTTGCCATGAATACAAACTTAGATTTGAAATGCCATCACTGATTAAGAAATTTTTATTTTTACTCAGTGCATTGTAATTGAATTACTTCTTCAGTTAAAGGTAATTCATGAGGGATTATTTTTATGTTTTGATCATATTTTTTTTAAGTCCTGCGACTGAGTTTTCTTTTGTCTTTTCCAGTTTCTTCTGTATACCATATTGCATTGCCTATGTTGGTTTTATTAACATTAACATTTTACTTAATGGTATTTTAGTTCTTATAAGGAGAGGTTTTAATTTCATGACAGATTATATTTTCATGTATTAAAATCAGAATATTTTTAAGTCTATCTAGGTTCACTGTCCAGTTTTTTATTGAGTTTCATATCCAACAGTTCGTTTTCATTGGGAATGCAGGACTGACTACAAATGCTGATGAAGTGTGCATTACAGAACTCATTACTGCTATTGGCTCTGGATTGCAAGCAGTTACACTTATTCCAGGAAAGTCCTACAGCTTTGCTTCTTTTTCAAAGGAGGAGGAAGCTTTGGTAATTGTATCTGCAGCAAATGGTTTACAGACCCTCAGAGGATCTGGGACACCTTTATACATGACTTTTGTTGACAGAGGTAAATATTTAAATAAGTTTAGTTTTACAGTATGTTGTAAAACAAGTGTTGTAAATTTTTCTTATTCATTCCATTTAATTTGCTAAATTCTTGTACGATAATAGGTATGGTACTCTATATGATGTCCTTTCAAATATCGAAAGGAATTTTTTTATTTGGGCAGCTTTTTCCAGTAATTTATGTTCTGGGTAATGCTACAGCTTTCACATCTGACTAGAACTATCCTTAGGACTTTTTTTTAGCATAGAACCTGGGACTGGAAGGGAATACTGCATATTGGTTTGTGCAATAGTTTTTGAAATTGAAATAACTCAAAAAATAATCCTTGAACTATACATTTTTTAGCCATTTATCTGATCAAATGTAATTTCTATTATAGACTGGTACAGGGTGCCCTAGAAAAACTTGACCAACGATTATCTTTTATTTACCAGCTATGTTTTGGTTTCCATGATATATTTTTGAGAGTAAACAATAGTTGTTTCTTCACTTATTCAGCCCTTTAGTCCTTTAAAATCGAGAATGTCTTTAGCAGAGCTGGAACTTGGTTGAAATCATTTACAAGGTAGTTAACGACAGTTGGTGAGTGGGGTTAAGTAGTCTTGTCCACTTTCCTGTAGCAGACTTTGCTTTTGTTTTGAGCTGGAACAAGTACAGATGTACTGTTGCATCTTTATCTTTTGCAGTTTGAGTGGTTGAATGTTAGCCTAGCCCTCATTATGGAAAAGAAGTATGATATTTTTCAATATTAATCTTACCCGATAATCATGTAGCTGTCAACTGTGTTGCCGACAGAAATCTACGGTCGGGATACGCCAGCGATCGCTATACAGGTGGGGGTGAACACCACAGCGCCATCTGTGGTCAGGTACTCCAGTACTTCTTGTCAACACCACCTCAATTTTTCCTCTGTCGTGCCTCCGGCTAGACCTACATGGATACGCTGTTGATTCTGGAGTTATTGCTCACGATTTGGTGATGTATTTGCTCTAGAGTTTAGCCTTCGCTATTCAGGAAGCTTTATCATTAGCTTAGCAAGTTTTTGGAATTAATTTGATTTAATTTTTGATTTAATTTTGGTGACGAAGAGAGTATGAACTCTCTTTCACTTTTAATGGCCGACCCTTCCCTTAGACGGAAGTGTTGGTGTCGAAGAGAGTATAGACTCTCTTTCTTGATTTTGCTTAACAAAAGTTATAGATTTATTTTATATCTCTCCGCCTTTTATAGGCCTCTTCGATTAACTTCCTTTTATTATAAACTTATTAAAATTAATTTTTATATTTGTTTATATTCGACCTTTCCTAATAGTAGGCGGTCTTTTCTTGGAACCGAAGTTAATTAACATTGAGCCCGTCATTTCGTTTTTTACCTGTTAACATATTATGCTATTTTAATGTTTTTGAAAGAATTTCTTTGATAGTCTCGTACTGTTTTCAAAGTTGAACTAACGTTTTGTTTTGTCTCTGCAGTTGTTGACGTTCAGAACGTTCAACTTGCGCTCTATCGTTACGATAGAGAGAGAGTATTTCACGGTGTCACGTTGCAGTAAGAGTAGAACGATTCTAGCGTTTTGTTCATTCTTTCTTAGCTTAAATGGTTTTAATTCTAATAAAGGAACTTTTTATTTGGGAAATCTTTCAGTTTTTTTCCTTTAACAATAATATGTTTTAACGATATATATAATTGGGCTCATCTCTCAGGTTCTAAGTCAAGAGAGAGAGAGAGAGAGATAGAGACGGAGGGAGAGAGAGGAGGATAAACGTTTCGTTCAAGCGGGTAACGTTGTTATCGTTTTTGCTCTTCTCCCTAGTCTCTTTAGGGGAAGAAGGTAAACGTTTCTAGAGTTTTATTCTTGTTCTCAGGCTTTATGCGGTGAGAGATTTTAAACGTAGTTTATTTGATCTAGTGTTTAGTCTCTTTTCCAGCCACTGAATTATTTATCTTTCATTATGTTTTTCTGTTACATTGTAATACTGTTTTCGCAATTACTAACTTTTAATGAAGGATAGAATTGCGTGTTTCAGGTACAAACCACTTAAAGTTTCGAGTTCAGTGAAATAAGTGCAAACAGAAAATCAAAAGTGATAAAGTGATAAGCGCAAAGTGTTACAGTGTTGCGTTCGAGGGTTCGTCTGTTCGTGCCAGTTGTTCGCCTAGTCTGGGACCTCTTACAAGCTCCCAAGCCCAGGGGAGAAGTAACGTCGAAGGACTTATGGGTTCATCAGGCCTTGATCGACGAACAGACGTTTCCCTCCGTGGTTTCGGGTGTTACCAACTCACGTAGCCGACGTGATCACCCCACCCACACAAAGACGAGAGAGCCCTTTTATTCCTCGTCTGCGGAAGAGGTTTCTCGCAGAAACCATGGACCAAATCTTGCAGCTTTTAAGTGCAAGTCGGTCCCTTCCGCGCAAGTCCAACTCCTAGGTGGTGCCATTAGCACTGGGTCAGTTCGGACTTGCTGCAGTACGACAACTGCACACCTCCCAGAGAGGCAAGGTGGTATCGCAACAGGCAGTAACTCCGTCTGTTGCCGCACCAGCTGTTTTAGACCCTCAGTCTCAACGGACAGTAGCTCCGTTTGTTGTTGTCTTTCTTAAACTCTAGTGGTCTATGCTGCAGACAATGCAGTCTCAGCTTGCGGTGTTGATGCAGGAGTTTCAGGCAGAGAAGGTTAGCACACCTCCTCCTGCGAGCGCTCCTCCACCTCTGCGCAGTCCACCCTGCCAGACGTATGATGTTGAGGCTCCTCCTGCCTCCATGCGTGAGCTGCCGCATTGGGAGTTGCCAGGTACCAGCGCTATGCAGCAACCTCCACTTTTCTTGAGGCAACCGCCTCAACTCTTGAGGCAAGAGCCTCAACTCTTGAGGCAAGAACCTCAACTCTTGAGGCAAGAACCTCAACTCTTGAGGCAAGAGCCTCAACTCTTGAGGCAAGAACCTCAACTCTTGAGGCAAGAACCTCAACTCTTGAGGCACGAACCTCAACTCTTGAGGCAAGAACCTCAACTCTTGAGGCAAGAGCCTCAACTCTTGAGGCAAGAACCTCAACTCTTGAGGCAAGAGCCTCAACTCTTGAGGCAAGAACCTCAACTCTTGAGGCAAGAGCCTCAACTCTTGAGGCAAGAACCTCAACTCTTGAGGCAAGAACCTCATCTCTTGAGGCAAGAGCCTCAACTCTTGAGGCAAGAGCCTCTCTCTGCGCAGCCACCTCCTCAACCCTTGAGGCAGACGCAACTCTTGAGGCAGGAACCTCATGCTATGAGGCAGCCGCCTCAACGCATGCAGCAACCGCATTCTTCACAGCATGAGCCTCTCTCTGCGCAGCTACCTCCTCAACCCTTGAGGCAGACGCAACTCTTGAGGCAGGAACCTCACAGGAGCCTCATGCTATGCGGCATCCTCCTCAAACCAGGAGGCAGGAGCCTCATGCTATGCGGCATCCTCCTCAACCCATGAGGCAGGAGCCTCATGCTATGCGGCAACCTCCTCTACCCATGAGGCAGCCTCATGCTATGCGGCATCCTCCTCAACCCATGAGGCAGGAGCCTCATGCTATGCGGCATCCTCCTCAACCCATGAGGCAGGAGCCTCATGCTATGCGGCATCCTCCTCAACCCATGAGGCAGGAGTCTCATGCTATGAGGAGCCTCATGCTATGCGGCATCCTCCTCAAACCATGAGGCAGGAGCCTCATGCTATGCGGCAACCGCCTCAACCCATGAGGCAGGAGCCTCATACTATGCGGCATCCTCCTCAACGCATGCGGCATGAGCCTCATCCCTTGCAGCATGAGCCTCTTCCCATGCAGCATGAGCCTCATCCCATGCAGCATGAGCCTCATCCCATGCAGCATGAGCCTCATCCCATGCAGCATAAGCCGCACGCCATGCAACATGCTCTGCTTACCTTACAGCATGCTCTACATACAGCATGCTCTGCATACAGCATGCTCTGCATACAGCATGCTCTGCATAACTTACCGCATGCTCCTCAGTCACACATCTTTGGTTGTTGCCAACTCACTAGACTGTCAAGCAGTTTCATAACGTTGCCTTCTAGTCTGCTGCTTTTGCACCAGTGAAACCCTCACTGAGAGAACTTAGCTTTTCTCGGATATGGTTCCTGTAGATGAGAAAGTGCTATTCTCCCTCCTTCTGATATTCCCTTGAGGACTCTGTCATTTGGAGAGGAGCCTTTAGCTGCTTAGCCTCCTATGGACTTTTATTTAAGCATAACATGCTTCCAGGGAGGGTAATGGTTCCACTTCAGTCGCTAACCCCGTCTGTTACCACACCTGCTCCCATAGACCTTAAGCTTTGTTGCAAGACATGCAGTCCAAGCTTAGTCCTTGTTAGAGGATTTTTTGTTTACGGAGTCAGTGTGTCACTGGGAAGACGTTCAACAACCAGCAGAAGTGACTTGTTGTGACGCAGTGCGGCAACCTCAGCAACCCGATAAGGAGTTGTCTGTACGACCCAGACAGTCTAGACAGCTTCGGGTTGTCGCTGTACTTCCTCGCTTCCCCATGGTTGACAGTTCACAGACTGTGCAGCAGTACCATGATCTTGTGTCCGGCTCCGTCAGACGACTAGCTTTTAAGAGCTCCCACAAGTCGTCGCTGTCTGGAGATTCTCAGATGGACTATGGATCTGACCAAGGAACTGGGCCTCCTGGTCAATTTTGAGGAGTCCCAGCTCGTCCCATCCCAGACCATTGTCTACCTGGGTATGGATCTTCAGAGTCGAGCTTTTCGGGCTTTTCCGTCGGCCCCAAGGATCTACTAAGCCCTAGAATGCATCCAGAGCATGCTGAGAAGGAACCGATGCTCAGTCAGGTAGTGGATGAGTCTAACAGGGACACTTTCATCGCTGGCCCTGTTCATCGAGTTAGGGAGACGCCACCTCCGCCCCCTTCAGTATCATCTAGCGGCTCACTGGATAAAGGACATGACGCTAGAGACGATCTCAGTTCCTGTTTCCGAAGAGAGGAGGTCTACTCTCACGTGGTGAAAGAACAGCTTTCTTCTCAAGGAAGTCTACCTTTGGCTGTTCAGAAACCCGACCGCCGTCTCTTCTCTGACGCATCAGACACGGGCTGGGGTGCGACTTTGGATGGACAGGAATGCTCGGGAACATGGAATCAGGAGCTAAGGACACTTCACATCTATTGCAAGGAGCTGTTGGCGGTTCATCTGGCCTTGATAAACTTCAAGTCCCTCCAGCTTAACAAGGTGGTGGAGGTGGACTCTGACAACACCACAGCCTTGGCTTACATCTCCAAGCAGGGAGGGACTCATTCGTGGAAGTTGTTCTAGATCGCAAGGGACCTCCTCATCTGGTTAAAAGATCGAAAGCTCACGCTGGTAACGAGGTTCATTCAGGACGATATGAATGTCATGGCAGATCGCCTTAGCCGGAAGGGTCAGGTCATCCCCACAGAGTGGACCCTTCACAAGAATGTTTGCAGCAGACTTTGGGCCCTGTGGGGTCAGCCAACCATAGATCTGTTCGCTACCTCGATAACCTAGAGGCTCCCGTTGTATTGTTCTCCGATTCCAGACCCAGCAGCAGTTCACGTGGATGCTTTTCTGCTGGATTGGTCCCATCTCGACCTGTATGCATTCCCGCCGTTCAAGATTGTCAACAGGGTACTTCAGAAGTTCGCCTCTCGCAAAGGGACACGGCTGACGTTGGTTGGCTCCGCTCTGGCCCGCGAGAGAATGGTTCATAGAGGTACTGCAATGGCTGGTCGACATTCCCAGGACTCTTCCTCTAGGAGTGGACCTTCTACGTCTACCTCACGTAAAGAAGGTACATCCAAACCTCCACGCTCTTCGTCTGACTGCCTTCAGACTTTTGAAAGACTCTCAAGAGCTAGGGGCTTTTCGAAGGAGGCAGCCAGAGCGATTGCCAGAGCAAGGAGGACTTCCACTCTCAGAGTCTATCAGTCTAAAGGGGAAGTCTTCCGAAGCTGGTACAAGGCCAATGCAGTTTCCTCATCCAGTACCACTGTAACCCAGATTGCTGACTTCCTGTTACATCTAAAGAACGTAAGATCCCTTTCAGCTCCTACGATTAAGGGTTACAGAAGTATGTTGGCAGCGGTTTTCCGCCACAGAGGCTTGGATCTTTCCACCAACAAAGATCTACAGGACCTCCTTAGGTCTTTTGAGACCTCAAAGGAACGTCGGTTGTCCACTCCAGGCTGGAATCTAGACGTGGTCCTAAGGTTCCTTATGTCATCAAGATTTGAACCTCTCCAATCAGCCTCTTTTAAGGACCTCACATTAAAAACTCTTTTCCTCGTGTGCTTGACAACAGCTAAAAGAGTAAGTGAGATCCACGCCTTCAGCAGGAACATAGTTTTCACATCTGAAACGGCTACATGTTCCTTGCAGCTCGGTTTTTTGCTAAAACGAGCTTCCTTCACGTCCTTGGCCTAAGTCGTTCGAGATCCCAAGCCTGTCCAACTTGGTGGGGGACGAACTGGAGAGAGTACTTTGCCCAGTTAGAGCTCTTAGGTACTATCTAAAAAGGTCATAACCTTTACGAGGACAATCAGAAGCCTTATGGTGTGCTATCAAGAAGCCTTCTCTTCCAAGGTCTAAGAACTCAGTTTCTTACCTATTCAGGCTCCTGATTAGGGAAGCACATTCTCATCTGAAGGAAGAAGACCTTGCTTTGCTGAAGGTAAGGACACATGAAGTGAGAGCTGTGGCTACTTCAGTGGCCCTCAAACAGAACCGTTCTCTGCAGAGGTTATGGATGCAACCTATTGGAGAAGCAAGTCAGTGTTCGCATCATTCTATCTCAAAGATGTCCAGTCTCTTTACGAGAACTGCTACACCCTGGGACCATTCGTAGCAACGAATGCAGTAGTAGGCGGGGGCTCAGCCACTACATTCCCATAATCCCATAACCTTTTTAACCTTTCTCTTGAATACTTTTTTTGGGTTGTACGGTCGGCTAAGAAGCCTTCCACATCCTTGTTGATTTGGCGGGTGGTCAATTCTTTCTTGAGAAGCGCCGAGGTTAAAGGTTGTGATGAGGTCCTTTAGTATGGGTTGCAGCCCTTTATACTTCAGCACCTAAGAGTCGTTCAGCATCCTAAGAGGACCGCTACGCTCAGTAAGGAAGACGTACTTAATAAAGGCAGAGTAATGGTTCAAGTCGTCTTCCTTACCAGGTACTTATTTATTTTATGTTATTTTTGAATAACTAATAAAATAAAATACGGGATACTTAGCTTCTTTGTTAACATGTATGCTGGTCTCCACCCACCACCCTGGGTGTGAATCAGCTACATGATTATCGGGTAAGATTAATATTGAAAAATGTTATTTTCATTAGTAAAATAAATTTTTGAATATACTTACCTGATAATCATGATTTAATTGACCCACCCTTCCTCCCCATAGAGAACCAGTGGACTGAGGAAAAAATTGAGGTGGTGTTGACAAGAAGTACTGGAGTACCTGACCACAGATGGCGCTGTGGTGTTCACCCCCACCTGTATAGCGATCGCTGGCGTATCCCGACCGTAGATTTCTGTCGGCAACAGAGTTGACAGCTACATGATTATCGGGTAAGTATATTCAAAAATTTATTTTACTAATGAAAATAACATTTTTAAATGAGGGAGGAAAGAGTGAATGCTCTAATAGGTTCATGGTAATACCAGCGATAGATCTACACACACTGCTTTGTTTGCAGCATGATCTGAAGCTGACACTTCCCTGCACCTGTTATTGTGAGTAAGGGAATGCAATGCCTGTTAAACCTTTGGGAAAGTTGACAGTGACACAGAGGTGAACCTTGGGTTTTGAGTGTCCTTCAGAATGGTTACTTACTGTACTACCTTTTCTGGAATGCCCCCTCCCTTACTCTTGCTTGCTTGTTTATTATCAAAGTATCCTCCAACATCACTGAAAGCCTAAGCCTTGTTCGGGGGAGGTGGAAATCACATTGCAGAATGTACTCAAAATCGTTCATGATGGATGTCAGAGCTTCTGCAATTGACTCTTCCTAGTGAATAAGTTAACTGGGGTCTGTAGTCCTGTCATCGACCTTTCCCCCCTGAACCAGTTTGTTCAGCAAACCACGTTCATGATGCAAATGGTAAAAAGCTGTACTGGCTTCCTTCAGAGAAGGAGACTTCATGCTTTCAGTGGATCTAGAGTCTTGCTTCCAAGTGCCCATTCATCAGCTTTTTAGAAGTACTTCTGCTTCTTCCTCAATGGAGCATTATATCAGTTCAAGACCCTGTGTTACAGGTTATGCAATGCTCCTCAGGTGTTCACACGAGTGTTCACACTGATGTCAGCTTGGGCTCACTTGCTCAAGATACTTCTCTTGATGTACAGCATCTTGATGACTGCCAGGTCCTGGCCTCCTCTGAGAGGCAGTTGTTACATAATTGAGGTCATCTGTTCCTCTTTTGTTGCGAGCTAGGGATCAATATAGATTAGAATAGGTCTAATCTCACACCCAAGCAGAGGTTGAAGTACAGTATGTGGGTGTGCTGATAGAGACGGCAATAGTGATAGTCTTTCCATTAGACATTTGCATCAGCAACCTCACAGAGATAGCACAACTATTTTTATCCAAGTCAGAATTCCAGCTCAACGTAGGCAGAGTCTTTTTGCCCACACATCTTTCCTTATTAGTGAAGCTCGTTCCTCGCTGGGGACTACTCCAGAGATCCCTTTAGTGGAGAGATTCCCTAGCCATCCTGTTTCAGTGAGACTTGAGAAACAGACTGATTTTACTTAACCAATGTAGTCCCACCATCATATAAGCAATTACTGTATTCTCAGATTTGTTGAAGGAGGGGTTTGGTCCATTTGGGGGACTAGGTCACATTAAGTGTGTGGCCAGCAGAAAACAAGTGTTTGCACATCAACATGTTGTAGATGCAAGTAGTGTTTTTAACACTGCAAGCATTCCAAGAACGTTTAATGAGGCTTTCGGTACTGTTTGTGAGCTACAACATCATATGGTATCTTAGGGGACCGTCTGCTATGTCCTGCATTTTTTTTCTAATTATTCAAAATAAACAATTTCTGTATATGTTTTAGACATATATAATACCTTCATCATATAAAAATTTCAAGTCATTTGATCAAAAACTTTTTGATTTATTAGTAAAAATCATGATTTTTAAAATAGTTTTAGGTACATTTTTCTCTACTAGTATGACACTCATTGTATTGAAAATCATACCATCAAAACTTCTTTTTAAACTGAATAATTCTGTGTGACAGATTTTCAATTTTCCTTTTTCTTTTTTTTTTTAATTATTTTCTTTTTGTAATTTTCTTCATCTAGATGCAAAATAATAAGAAAAAAAGAGAAAAAGGAAAATAAAAATTCTGTCACACAAGATTGTGGAATTTTTATTCCTCTTCTCAATGATATCTTTCTTCCTAGAATTGAACAATAAATAAGTGAGAAAATGTACCGTTATGAGCTCCCAAAGATTTACTTTAAATTTTTGCTTTTTTCTTAGAAAAATCTAAATAACATTATTTTGATAACCTGACTTTGTACTTTTATTGTTTATTCCTACAGCAAGAATACCTAAATGAGGTATTTATACCCTAAGTTTACTAATACACTTGGTGTGAGGGTGTCATGAGTGGCCAGCGGCCTCTCATTGTGGCCAGAGTTGTAGTTAGAATGTTCCAGCTTTGTACTCTTTTTCATATTTTCCTCTCTTTTTGGTTCTTTTTAGATGTTCTCTGCTTACTTTTTGTTCTTTCTTTGACCTTAGCCATGCTATAAAGTTCATGGGGACGGTGTGAAAACGCAATCTACATACAAACTGCAAGTAAACAAATACACATGCATCATAACTTCTATATGTCTTTGGAAACTGGCTAGTCTTCTCGTAGATCGTAGTTTGCGTTCACCTACCCTCTACCAATGCCTTCCATCTCTGCCAGACGTACGAGATTGCGAAACATAAGTGAAAAAATCACTATATATATGCAAAAATAAACATGCAAAGATGATTCTGTCAAACTCAGTCATGTAGACGATGCAGTAAGGATGACGTCATCATTTAAAGACGGCTTTATCTTCATTATTTGTATAAATAATTGGCTGAAACCTCTGGAGAGCTTGTACAACATGTTTCTGGATACATAGAAACAATAAAATGATTTTCGATTTTTTTTAAGTTATGTCAAACACCATAGCAGACGGTCCCCCTGAGTCAATTTGGAAGTTGACAAAGTAGATGCAAATGAGGGTATTGTACTGTACCAGCCAATAGATGTGTATTCCAGATATATTCCGAGTAAGAGGAATGCACTAGCAGACACACTGAGTTTCCAGGTGCAGGTTTTAGAGTTTGAGTTGTTCCCACATCCTTGCATAGTGAAAGGTTTTTGGCCTTGTACGAGTTACCAGGAATCAACATGTGCCATATGGCTAAACAGAAAATTCCCAGTGTATTGTTCCCTTGTTCCAGACCCATAAGCAGTGTTTGAGGATGCTTTCAAACACCAATGGCATCACCTGGAAGCATATGCTTTACCACTGTTTAATGTGATTTGCCATCACTAGGTCTCGAGATGACACTGGTAGCTCCCAGATGTCTACAAGCCAAGCAGTATCCCAATTTGTTAGCACTAATTGTCAAGTTCCTGAGAGAACTACCCATGTGAAAAACTTTTCTCTCGGCTGCACCTTTGAAGGTACCAACATTTTGTGAAGTTGCTTGCACTTCACAGTTAAAGACTATCCAACATCTTTTAGCAAAAAAACTTTTTGTGAGGGACTGCAAAGGAGGTTATCCTGGTACCTACAATGGTCCTTTGCAGCTGTCTACCTGGGAAATTGGGCCATTCTCTATGTTTGGTATTGTTAAAGGGGTACTTCTCTGATCAGAGTTATTCTAGTGCAGATCATGGACTTTCCCATCTATCTTCACCAAGAGAAGCATTTCACAGTTATGGCTGTAAAAGGCTACTGTTCAGTATTGAGCACAGTCTTCCAATTGAAGAACATAGACCTCTCCTCCATGTTTGAGTTGTCTACACGTGTGAGGAACTTCAAGCCAATCCTGGGACCTCTGGCTCCTGGAATGTAACATGACTAGCATTCTCAAATTTCTTGCACTCACTCTGTATGAGCCTTTGAGAGAGTCACCAAATAAAGATTTAACTCTCAAGATTGTCTTAATCAATGCTGCTGGTTGGCTGGAGGTCTCCTTTAGTTATGTGCCTGAATTCATGGCCAAAACGTAGAACCAGTCAACCCATAACTACTGGTTTTAGACCTTCTCCATTCCCTCTCTACGTGAAACATTGTTTGGTGATTGAGAGGAGATGCTTTTGTGTCTTGCAAGGACTCTGCAGTGCTATCTGAAGAGGACTTGATATCTCAAGCCTAAGTGTCAGCTACTCTTCCTTAGCACTGGCAGAACCATATAAGAGGTATCAATGAACATGGTCTCTTTCTGGCTTTGTGAGACTATGAAAAGAGCATACGCATCGACTATTGAATAGGTTGAGGTAATAGCTTGGACGAGACCTTGCAAAGTCAGGGTTATTTGTTCCACTTAGGTCTTCCCAAAAAATCCACTCGTTGGCCAGGTGATGAAGGCAGGCATTTGGAATTGCCGAACAACCTTTACCACTTTCTATTTAAGGTAGTATACCCACAAGTCTGACACTAGCTCTTTGTTTTGCAGTGGCTCGCCCAGCTCCCACATGGGATAGAAAGCATCTTTTATATGATAACGTGTTAATGTAAGCCAGGATGAAAGGTATTATGATAAGCTCTTCTACTTTTTCTTTCCTTCCCCTCACTTGGGGATAAAACGGTGGTTCTATTACATGCTAGATCTTACATTGATGCTGGTGAGGTCCACCTCTAAATACCAGTCATATTTAACTAGTTCCATAAGTAATAGTTCTCCTTCATTCTCCCTTAATGAGGGGGAGGGCGGGGGAATACTACCAAATCCCTTGGTCAATTTACGCAAAGTATTTCATTCCAGACTGCATAACTTCTTTGTGGGAGGATGATTCCTGTATTGACTGAGTACCTGGTACATAACTGAATTCAGGTTAGGCCCTATCAGTCCACTCTTCCCTGTGATGGTCTAATAAGAGGTTGCTGGAGTCATCTCTCTGGGAGCAGAGATACTGTACTGGCATAATCCAGGAAAGAAAAAGAACCCCGTTTGTTTTGGGGGGACTCTTCCCTACCAATAAGTCAGTCTCCATATTTAAAAGGGCAAAATGTTTGCATATTCTTAGGAACAAATAACAAATGTTATAAGTAAACAGTTTTTTGAACTTCCCAGTTCAACCAACCTTCTCAGTCCTGAACTGAAGGTCAAAAGTGAAGTTTTATTTTACAGGAAAATGGGTGGGGCTACTCAATACACTTGCCACCTGTCATTATCTACCTTGTTAGTGATATCAATGGCTGTTTTAGCCATGCTGAAGACATGTAAGCTTGTATAGCTATGAAAAATGCAAATAACTTAAACTTTGTTATATTATCCCCTCTAATCTTAAGTTACTTGATTAAATATTATATTTCTTATGAGTCCATCTTAGTACAGTATATTTAATGATAAGTAATTGAATACAATATTTTGCTTCATAAAACTATGTTGTAAATATTCGTATGTATCTTTTAAATGCATGCATACAATAATTGGATGAAATAAATAAGAAATTTAGCTTTACTTTTTTATCTTGGTAAGAGGAGTTGATAGCCTGTGAGGAAGGGAATACGAGGAAGGATAGACTCATCCAGTATTTTTAGAATTGGAAATTCTGATACTTTCTATTCCCCTTGTTTCACTTATATAGTGATCTTAACCATTTTCCTAGGCCTTTTTTAATCAACTTCCAGATTTAGTTAACAAATTCACTTAAAAGTTATTTTAAAATTGTGTATCTCAACCAATTAAAAGTTTTAACATGCAAGTTGTATACAACGTAAGAAGTCTTATACCATGTCATTTTTTCCCATAATAATATGACTTATTCTAAAGTAGTCTTATACCAAGGTATGACTGTATATGCATATATTTTAAATGATTTGTAACTTTAATAAATTATTTTCTTTAACCTTTCAGTACCTTCCGTGTCATCATCTGTGAGTTATGAGCATCCTCCAGGCCTTGAACTTATAGAGGAATTTATATCACCTGAAGAAGAGGCATTACTTTTGAGATTGATTGACTGGGATGATAGGCCTAATGATAAAGCCGAAGGTAACGATAGGTGTCTGCTTGCTTCGTGTCAGTTATAAAATTAATAAAGTTATATTTGTTCCCACACAAATACAATCCATACTCCTTTAAAGGTTACTCATGAATGGCAGAGGCAAGGGATAGTAACACTGCCTTAGAGACTGATCATATATACATATGATCAATGCCCAAGCTCCCTCTTCACCCGAGCTAGGACCAGGGAGTGCCAGGCAATGGCTGCTGATGACTCAGCGGGTAGACCTATAGGTTTCCCAAACCTCCCTTCCTTACCTCACAAGGATGGTGAGGTTGCAGACACTACAAGAAACTATTGAGCTTGAGCAGTCCTTGAACCCCAGTCCAGCAGATTGGCAAGGAGGGACATTTCCAATAGGAATATGACTTCGGTGGAGCTAGAACAGTCCATAAAGTTTTATCAAAGTAGTTATAGCTACTGAGGTGGCCAGGTTAGTACATCTCACCTGACAGTCAGATACACAGACATTTTTTACTTCGGCCACAAGCTGTACAGACATACTCTTGCTACCTTCAAATCTTGGCTGTGTTAATCTTTTTTCCTTTTTTGCAGTGGATGGAAAATTGCACTATTATGAGACTGTGTCCGAATAATTCTAGGAAAAAATTTGTCAAGTATATGTTGAAACCTTTTGTTGATCCTCACCTGCTTTGTGCTTTTTGATGAGGGCATAACTGTTTTCAGTCATCCCCATGTGATGAGTGCCTAATGTGGTCTCTTCTTCAGTGGAAGGAGCTCCCCAAGAAGAGGAAGAAGTCCTCTGCAGTGGTTAGAGTGTGCCTAAAATAGGAAGAAGTGTAAAAGAGATTCTTCGGTATCAAAGGTAGAGATGCCTAAACTGTTGCCTAAGAAGCTTTATAGTGCTTTCTTTTCTGCTGATTCTTGAACTGTTGTTTCCCCCTCGGAATCCTCTATAACTGTGTCCTTTGCAGGAATTTGTGGGGAGGGGTGGAGCCTTCAACTCGCTATCTGAGTGTTCCTCGGAGAGCAAATGTATCACCTTCCTGTTGTGAAGATAACACTCCTCTGCCTCATGGCTCGGCTGCAACTGTACTGTTTGATGATGATCTGGACTTGGGGGTGAAGTTGTTGCCTTCTTGACGTTATATCAGCTTCCAGGACTTCTGAGGCTTCCTTTGTTGTGTCATCCCCATTTTCTGCTGCACCTGTGAAGGCACTGGTCAAGGTGGTGCCCTTTAATGTGAACTCGTCTGCTGTTGGGGAGGTCGCTGTGGCCTCTTCCTCCATGGGATAATTATTACTGTCCTTCAAGATCTTAGTCTTGAAGACTAGCAGGAAAAAGCATGTGTGCTCCTCTTTCTCTTCTAGTGCTCCCTCCATCCTTGCCTTGTCTTCAGCTGATCCATCTGATGCTGGTGCTTCTTCCCTGAAGAAAAAGAAGATTTCGTCAAAGTCCAGGAAGATGGTTCGACAGAATAGGAGTCCCGTGAGACTCTGCCCAATCTCTCATCACCTATGTGTAAGAGGTGATTCATTACCAAAAACCAATCCAGATTGGGAAGGTATCTCAGTATGTGGTACAGCCATTCCAGCTTTTCTGAAATAATACTCCTATTATAGGTCTTAGGTTTGTATAGTTTGAAAAAATGTAAATTACTTTAAAATTTTTAATATATTTTTTATCATTTGAGATTAATTCTTTTATGCATTGAATAAAACTACGTTCTGTAGAAAAGAATATTTTTATGCTGTTATATGTAATATTTTAAGTGCAATGATTTAAAAAAAAGAAATTTTAATTTGGTTAGCATGCTGATTGTATTGTGATCCATGATATACAGGCTCAGATAAACAGTGGTAGTACTGCATATTGTAAGTCATGTAATGATTCCAACTAGAAGTGAGGTTTATATTGGAGTAAAGAATAGATAACAGCATTTGCTGTGTTGTCAAAAAACTGTACGTCAGTAATATAATTAAATGAACATAAGTATTTATCAGTATTGTACTTTCTGTGTGAAACCTTGTAAGGGGAATGCAAGATAAATTATTTGATAAGTTATTTATGATAACTTAATTAGGCATTTTTTGTTTCTCTGCTTATGTAAGATTTTAAAGATTACATAATCATATTGTAATAGTATCTACTTAATGATGCCTTCCTTGCATCCCCTATAATTCCAAATTAATAAATACTTTCATAACGTAAATATGAGAACACCCAAAACCACTTAGTTATAGATACCCAGCTGACACTTTAAATGGTTTCTAAGTAGCATTGGAAGATTGATTTTTTTTTCTTTTTTTTTCTATTCTGATATACTGTATTCCTATCATATCGGAAATTGTGTTCAATCATACTACAGTATATTTATTTATAAATGAAGAATATTTTTCTTTGCATTGGGAAGCAGGCCATTTAGTTATACTTTTTATTGCACAATGCTATTATTTGCGAATAATTTCCTTATTGTTCGGAATTTTTTCATAAGAACCCGGTATGTTGTGCAGTTTTAGCAGATATTTATATTGTTGAGACTTTCATACATTTGAAGGCTTATCTGTGGGAGTTCCTGTTTATATTTACCATGTCATTCACCACCAGGAAGTGTGTTAAAACATCGTCAAGTGAGACATTTTGGATATGAATTCAAGTATGGGGCTAATTCAGTGGACAAGGATAGGCCTTTAGCTCAGGGAATCCCAGAAGAGCTGTCAGCAATTCTTGATAGAATTGTTGAAAAGGGGATCATGCCACAAGTTCCGGACCAGATGACTGTCAATCGTTACCTTCCTGGACAAGGTAGATTGCTTGTTGATTTCATGTAGCAATTCATTTAGTTGGCTTTATAACATTTTTGCTGGCTTTAAATGTTCAGAGATATATTGGTATGAATAATGTCTTTATGCAGATTTTTTTCTAAGTTTGGTAACGCTTTTTATATAAGTAGAATTTGGCCTTAATTTTGTATACTGTATTGTTATATTTGAATTGTAAGTAAATCCTCCTTTTGTTGCAATTAATGGATCTTTTTCTAAAGGAATATTTTTAAATACATATTTGGTAGATAGATCTTGATATCTTTTGGAAGGAAATCAAAACTATTTTCAGTCATGAAATCATGCCTAGATTTATGATAGTGGGTATAACATATTATTACAGAATAACGGCTGCAACTTTTTATTTGTTTTACCCAAATCTAACATACATAAAGCCCATATTCATGGAATTAGTTTTTATTTACATGTCTATAGTTTCAATATGCTAATCCTTCACTAGGGTAGTAGCAAAGCTAAAAACCAAAGTTTGATCTCTGTCATCTTATGTTTTATATCTGCTTTGCAGGAATTCCTTCTCACGTTGATACCCACTGCTCTTTCACCGATGAAGTGTTATCCCTTAGTGTGGGCAGTGGCATAATGATGGATTTTCGTTATGCAGCTGGAGCGAATGCTATTAGTTCACAGTATCCTTCTCACTGTGCTGTGTACCTGAAACCAAGGTCTCTGTGTGCAATGAAAGGTTCATCAAGGTTAGTTTTCTGATTTATTTCACCTGTCAGTATTTATTGTGACCTTAGGGTTTTGTTAGAGTCCTTAAATTTCTTAGATTTATGAGGTAGATTGATTTAATTACTGTTTATCGATAAAGTCTTTGACAAAATTTGATAAAATTCGATTTTTAAAGCAGTTGATGTATCGTGTTGTATCTAGCAATACTGAACTAATTGATTTTTACTGGAAGATTTTGAAAAATTTTGTCTTTAAATAGATGTGCTTTGTGTCGGTTTTTTATGAAGAGGGAAAAACAAGCTTTTATGTGACAAAGAGTTCATTAGATAAGGTGTGGTAAGATTTCTTATTTCTTTGGATAGTTTTTTATTCTTCTTTATATATATATTTCCCCATGTGAAGTCTTTGGTGGTACAATTCACTGTAGATCTTGTACTGTTGGTAAATAATAAAGATCTGCTACATGGTAGTTAAGTTGAGTGAGCAGTGCTTTGTACATTTTATGCACGATTGTAAAACCTTTTACAGAACTAATGAGTTATGAAATTTCAATGTTTTTCATATCCTTTTGGTCTATTTGTATGACATTTAAATATATCACTAACTTTATTCACTTCTTAGTGTTTTCCCTTTTCATTAAAGGTATGAATGGACCCACGGAATTTGCCCTCGTATGACAGATGTAATAAGGGGTGCAGAGAATGATACAGGTCTTCGGCTTTGTCCTCGCCAAGAACGTGTATCTTTTACTTTTCGGAAAGTTCGCCATGATGATTGCCATTGTGGAAATAAACTTGTTTGTGATTCTCCATCATTTGCTCAGGAAGGTTAATTATATCATGACTTTCTTTTGGTTTATTGGTATATTAATACAGAACCTTGGTATGTGACCACTTTGGAATACAACACGTATTTTGTATGCTATGCCAATTTTTTAAGAGAATTTTAATGCTAAGCGCCATCTTGCTTGGGATACGACTTGCTTTTTAGAATTAGTGTAGGGCTAGATGCGTAAACAAAGGTTCTCACCTCAGTTGGTTCGTAGATCTCCTTCAACAAAAAAGTCCTGCTTTAACTCTTAAATTTCTGTTTTTAATGAATTTTAAGTAGATTTTTAGTAAGTGTGTTTATCAGGGTTCCTAAGAAGGCTAGTAAGAAGAGCCTTGAAGGCTATCAACTCGTCTTAGTAAAGTAGATGTTGAATTATAATTAATTTCATGTAGTTACTGTGCATTTTAGTAATAGATAGTATCTTAAAATATTTTATACAACTCCATTTATGCATAGTTTGCCTTATGAAGTATAATATTTTTACAAGAATGTATTATTTTACTTTTATTTCTTGAAAAAATTTGCTAGGTTTATGTCATTTTTAGTATGAGTCCTACTTTGTGGAATGAATTAGCTATGTATACAATCTTACCACTGTATAGGCATATTTATTTTTAAATGTAATCGTAAGAAACTTTGTATGGTCAACTTACAAAATTATTTTGAACTTTGTGATGATCATTGATCATTATTTTTAATCATACTTTCATCTATAAATTTTTCGTTTTTATACCTCTGCATACATTGTTAATTTGTTCCAGTAGGTAAGACAGGTTCCAAAAATGGCAAATAACAGATTTTCCCGTAAGCAATAATGGTAATTGAAATAATCAATTCGCAATCTAATCTAATAGCAGTCTACAATGATGACGGTCATTAAATTTCCTCAATAGAAGTTAAATCTAGCATGAATAATTCTCCGATGTGCTAATACTCCCACTATTGATATGGTTCACCAGGCAAATCTTGGACTTGCATATAGTGTTTTAGGATCATCCTAAGAGGAGGCAACTGTCCTTTTAACAAAGGAACTACCCCTCAAGACAGCCCCAGACACCCAAGTCTATTTCAGGTCCCAGTAATGACACAATATTTAAGACATTGTATGCATCAACTACAGTATGTTTAAAGACTACTTATTCTTAAGATATTAAGTAAATGCAATAATTAGATGAAGTAAATTGCTGTAAATTCTAACTTCACTTTACCTGTATTGAGAGAAGTTAATGGCATAAGGGAAGTAGCGTACAGAAAGGGGGTTAAAGGAGCGACGGTTCTGGGCATCCATATCCAGAGGGCATCCAGTCAAAATGTCAGATAAAAATTTAGTTTTTAAATATTTAACTTAGCCGGTGAATATATAATAGCTGCAACTCTGCGGCTCGACAGAAAACATACTAAAAAACTCGCGAGCGATCGCTATGAAGGTTGCGGGTGTGCCCACCAGCGCCAACTGTCGGCCAGATACCACTCTTGTATGTAAACAAAACCTTCAATTCTTCTCTGTCGACGTTGACGACAAGACGTATCAATACTCGCTGTAGAACCTGGAGTTTTCTCAACATATTTGGTGAAGTACTTCATTTTGGTTTGAGCTTTCGCAGTGCAGGTGTTTTATCTTCATCTTAAATCTTGAACTCGTTTTTGGATAGATTTAATTTTTGATGACAAAGAGAGTATGGACTTTCTTTGACTTTTAAATGGCCGACCCTTCCCTTAGACAGAAGTGTGTTTAGGCTTTTAGCAATTATCTTATCACGTTATAAATTAATTATAGATTTTCCTCTATATATTTTATATCTCACCGCCTTTATTAGGCCTCTTCGATTAACTTTCCATTTATAATAAACATAAAAATAAATTTTAATGATTTGTTTATATGCGACCTTTCCTGAGAGTAGGCGGTCCTAACTTGGAAACCGAAGTTAAACAACGTTGAGCCCTTTCAATCGTAAATAGCTTTTAAAGAGCTAATGATTTAAAACTTTTTAAATGAATATTTTTTAATAGATATTTTATGAAAGATTTTCTTTGAATAGTCTTCGTACTGTTTCAAAGATGAACTAACGTTTAGTTTATTTATGCTACGCAGTTTGCGCTCTATCGTTACGATAGAGAGAGAGAGTATCACGGTTTCACTTTGCAGAAAGAGTAAATCGATTCTGACGTTTTGTTCATTCTTCTTTCAAAGCTTAAATGTTTTAAATTCTATTTTAAAGGAACTTTTTAATTGAAAAACCTTTCAGTTTTTTTTCCTTTGGTCAAATAACATGTTTTTTTGACGAAACGTAAGTGGGCTCTTCTCTTAGGTGCGAAATCAAGAGAGAGAGAGAGAGAGAGAGATAGAGACGGAGGGAGAGAGAGGAGAGAAAACGTTCCGTTCAAGCGGGTAACGTTGTTCTCGAGTTACTCTCGTCCCAAGTCTCTGTACGGGGAGAAAGGATAAAACGTTTTTAGTTTTTTTATTCTCGTCCCCAGGCAATGTACGGTGAGAGATTGAAAACGTAGTTTTGAATGAACTAGTGTTTAGTCTCTTCCCCAGCCACTGATTTTTTTATCTTAAAATATGTTTGCTGTTTTTTGCTGGTATTAATGTGCTTGCATTATACGACTGATTTCGCAATTACTACCTTTTGATGAGGGTAGAATTGCGTGCTTCAGGTAGAAATCAGTAAAAGTTTCGATTTCAGTGAAATAAGTGCAAAACAGAAAATCGTAGTGATAAAGTGATATTGCGCAAAGTTTTATCAGTGTTGCGACCGAGGGTTCGTCTGTTCGTGCCTGTCGTTCGCCTAGTCCGGGACCTCTTGCAAGCTCCCAAGCCCAGGGGAGAAGTAATGTCGTACGACTTATGGGTTCGAGAGGCCTTGATCAGCGAACAGACGTTCCCTCTATGGTATCGGGTGTATCTTACCAAGATCACCCCTACCATAAGGCGAGAGAGACGATTTTCTCCTCGTCATCCGAAGGCTTTTCGCATAAGAAACCTGAAACAAGGTTTCGAGGCCCTTAAGCGAAAGTCAGTCCTTTCAGGACAGGTCCAGCGTCCTGGTTGTAGCCATTAGGACAGCTCTGACCCTATGCAGTCATCGGAAGACTGCTCGCCGCCTAACAAAAGCGTAACACAGACTCCGAGAGTCTTTTTGTTGGCAAGGTTTTGCGGTCACAGACGTTACCCTCGTCTCTTACCGCAACCATTTCCATTGATCCTAAATGGGTTGTACGGCAAGACATGCAGAATAAGCTTGCCTCCCTTATGGAAGACTATTCTGCCGATAAGTCCGTTGAGCCTAGCCGTTTATCTCATCGAGATCCAGGCTTTCAGCCACCCTAACGTTCCTTTGTGCGTCCTGTTGACGTTGGCGTAGCTAAGTCACGTCAGTCAGGTTGTTTAGAACCACACTCGATGCGGTCTCGTGTGGATTTTCAGCCACATTTGGACGTTAGGCCACTTGCTGATGCTCCTGTTGACGTTCAGGACGTTCGCTAACAATCGGAGTTGACTTGTTTTGACGCTGAGCGTCAACCTCCGCATTCTAGAGTTGTTTTGACTGCTCAGTCTAGGCGGTCAAAGCAGTCTCGAGTGGACGCTGTGCGTCCTCACGCACCTGTTGTTGTTGACAGTTCACAGACTGTCAAGCAGTTACATGACGTTGCGTCCTGGTCTCTCGCACCTGTTGTTGTTGACAGTTCACAGACTGTCAAGCAGTTACATGACGTTGCGTCCTGGTCCGCTACTAATGCACCAGTGCGTGTGGACTCTGCTTGTAAAGCATTGCCACCACGGTAGGTCTCTCCCTTGCTTGAGACTCAGCTATTATCGGCCAAGGTTCCTTCAGATGAGGAAGTTGCTGTTCCCCCTCCTACTGATATTCCCTTGAGGACTCTGTCAGACGGAGAGGAGCCTAAAGCTGCTTAGCCCTCTATGGACTTTAAATAAATCATGCTGATTTTTAAGGATCTTTGTCCGGATCTTTTTGTAACTGCTGCTCCTCGTTCGCCTAAACGTCAGAGCTTACACTAGGCCTAGCTACTTCGAAGCCGTTGTTTTATAAGCTAGTGCTCTCTCGCTCTCCTAGAGAGCTTTACGTTTGCTAGGCGACTGGTTTATCACCAGGAGGAGTTTGGGGGATACAGCCTTTGCTTTCCCTTCTTTTAAACTGGCTTATAGAGCGAGAGTCTGATATGACACGAGAGAAGTTCTCGGCTTGGGAGTTCCTGCCTCTGCCCAGATAGACTTCTCAAACCTCATAGACTCTCCCTGGCGCCTGGCCATGAGACGCTCCAAGATTTTACAGGTCAACTTCACAGCTGTTTTCGAGCCTTTGAAGTTTTGCTGTACAATTATGTCATGCATAAACAAGGCTTTCAGGGATGGCTCCAATGATCTGACAGCCACGTTCTCTGCAGGAACAAGTCCCTCAGGGATGGCTCCATGATTTGGCAGCCATGTTCACTGCAGGAGTACGTAAGAGGCAAGTGCGCTCAATGTGTTCATTGTCAAGACAAACTTCACAATGAAGTCTACCAGGCTGTCTTGACAGCATTTATGGAAGGCGACTGGATGGTCTCTCTCGACCTTCAGGAGGCATACTTCCACATTCCTATACACCCGGATTCCCAACCGTTTCTGAGGTTTGTTTACAGGAATGTGGGGTACCAGTTTCGAGCTATCGGGGATCCGAGCCTCCCTGTACTTGGACAACTGGCTTCTCAGAGCATCGTCCAGCCTTCGCTGTCTGCAGGATCTACATTGGACGTTGAGTCTGGCCAGGGAGTTGGGACTTGTGGTCAACCTAAAAGTCCCAACTGATCCCATCCCAGATTATTCTATTTTTGGGGATGGAGATTCTCAGTCAAGCCCTGCTCGAAGTCCAACTAATGCTGAAAAGAAAACGTTTATTCAGTCAGGAGTTGGAACAGTCTCGTAGGGACTCTCTCATCCCTGGAGCAGTTTGTCTCACTAGGGAGACTACCCCTTCTGCCTCTCCGGTTCCATCTAGCCTCTCACTGGAACAAGGACAAGACATTAGAGATGGTATCATTCCCAGTCTCCGAACCAATAAAGGCATGCCTGAAATGGTGGGACAGCAATATCAGTCTGAGAGAGGGACTATCCCTAGCAGTCAAGAACCCAAACCACGTGTTGTCCTCAGACGCGTCGGGTTTGGGTTGGGTGCGACCCTGGACGGTCGGGAATGCGCGGGTCTGTGGACCTCAAGTCAGAAGAGCATGCACATCAACGGCAAGGAGCTATTAGCAGTCCACTTGGCCTTGATGATATTAGGAAGCGTCTTCGAAACTAAGTGGTAGAGGTCAACTCAGACAACACCACAACTTTGGCGTACATCTCCAAGCAAGGAGGCACACACTCCTTCACGCTGCTCGAGATCGCAAGGGACCTTCTCTTATGGTCTAGAATTCGAGGCATCTCCCTGTTGACGAGATTCATCCAGAGGGACTTGAACGTCTTGGCAGACTGTCTCAGTCGGAGGGGTCAGGTGATACCCACGGAATGGACCCTCCACAAGGACGTGGGCAAGAGTCTTTGGGCTTCTTGGGGTCAACCAACCATAGACCTCTTTGCCTCCTCGTTGACCAAAAGGTTACCAATCTTTTGCTCTCCAGTCCTAGATACAGAAGCAATCTACATAGACGTGTTTCTACTGGATTGGTCTTTTATGGACTTATATGCATTCCCACCATTCAAGATAGTCAACAAGGTACTGCAGAAGTTCGCCTCTCACGGAGGGACAAGGTTGACGTTGGTTGCTACCCTCTGGCCCGCGAGAGAGTGGTTCACCGAGGTACTTCAATGGCTGGTAGACTTTCCAAGAAGTCTTCCTCTAAGGGTAGATCTGTTACGTCAGCCCCACGTAAAGAATGTCCATCAAAGCCTCCCCGCTCTTCGTCTGACTTCCTTCACACTATCGAAAGACTCTCAAGAGCTAGAGGTTTTTCGAAGGAGGCAGTCAGTGCGATTGCAAGAGCTAGGAGAGCTTCTACCATTAGAGTATACCAGTCGAAGTGGGAAGTCTTTCGAGACTGGTGCAAGTCAGCATCTGTGTCCTCGTCCAGTACCTCTGTAGCCCAAATCGCAGATTTTCTTTTACATCTGAGAAAGGTTCGCTCCCTTTCAGCTCCCACGATTAAGGGCTACAGGAGCATGTTGGCTTCGGTCTTTCGACATAGAGGCTTAGATCTTTCCAACAATAAAGATCTCCAAGATCTCCTTAAGTCTTTCGAGACCTCTAAGGAACGTCGTTTGGCAACTCCTGGATGGAACTTAGACGTGATCCTAAGGTTCCTCATGTCAGACAGGTTTGAGCCATTACATTCAGCCTCCCTGAAGGATCTCACCCTCAAGACACTTTTCCTAGTGTGCTTGGCTTCGGCTAAAAGGGTCAGCGAACTTCATGCCTTCAGTAAGAACATCGGCTTTTCTACAGAAAAAAGCCACTTGTTCACTTCAACTTGGTTTCCTGGCCAAAAATGAACTGCCTTCTCATCCTTGGCCTAAATCTTTTGATATTCCTTGCTTATTAGAGATCGTAGGCAACGAACTGGAAAGAGTATTATGTCCTGTTAGAGCTCTTAAGTTCGATTTAGCTCGTACTAAGTCATTACGAGGGAAATCTGAGGCTATTATGGTGCTCAGTTAAGAAACCTTCATTGCCTATGTCAAAGAATTCTTTGTCATATTTTATCAGATTTTTTTATTTTAATACGAGAAGCTCATTCTCACTTGAATGAGAAAGACCGATGTTTGCTTAAGGTTAAGACGCACGAAGTTAGCGATATAGCAACCTCCGTGGCCTTCAAGCAAAATAAATCTCTGCAAAGTATTATGGACGTGACTTTTTGGAGAAACAAGTCAGTGTTCGCGTCATTTTACTTAAAAGATGTCCAGACTCTTTACGAGGACTGCTACACACTGGGTCCATTCGTTGCAGTGAGTGCAGTAGTGGGTGAGGGTTCTACCACTACACTTCTCTAATTCCAATACCCTTTTAATCTGTCTCTTGAAATGTTTTTAATATTGTTTTATGGGTTGTTCGGAAGGCTAAGAAGCCTTTCGCATCCTGATTGATTTGGCGGGTGGTCAAAGTCATTTCTTGAGAGCGCCCAGATTAGGGGTTTGATGAGGTCCTGTTGTATGGGTTGCAGCCCTTGATACTTCAGCTCCTGGGAGTCTGTCAGCATCCTAAGAGGATCGCTGGGCTCCGTGAGGAAGACAGACTTACAATGCAGAGTAATCGTCTAAGTCAACTTCCTCACCAGGTACCTATTTATTTTGGTTTTGTTATATTGATAACTGCCAAAATGAAAAAACTCTTAGCTTATACGCTGTAAACATAATTAACTCTGGTCTCTACCCACCTCCTTGGGTGTGAATCAGCTATTATATATTCACCGGCTAAGTTAAATATTTAAAAATGATATTTTAATTATAAAATAAATTTTTGAATATACTTACCCGGTGAATATATAAATTAAATGACCCTCCCTTCCTCCCCAATAGAGACACAGCGGGACGAGAAGAATTGAAGGTTTTGTTTACATACAAGAGTGGTATCTGGCCGACAGTTGGCGCTGGTGGGCACACCCGCAACCTTCATAGCGATCGCTCGCGAGTTTTTTAGTATGTTTTCTGTCGAGCCGCAGAGTTGCAGCTATTATATATTCACCGGGTAAGTATATTCAAAAATTTATTTTATAATTAAAATATCATTTTTTAAATAAGAAATTGTCAATATTAACTTCATTATACAAGTGATTTAAGATATCATCAAACCCTCCGTGGAAATTTTATTGGTGTTAGAAAAAACATGACTGAATTAGAAGCTAGGTCTCTTTTTATGGAACATGTTGAAGAACATAGGGAATCAACTTTTATATATACCGATAGCTCCAAATCTGATGCTGCCATTGGATTTGGAGTATATAGTAGTTCTTTTAACTGTAGAGGTGCACTTCCTCCAAAATCGTCCATATTTACTTCTGAATTATATGGCATACTAACCGCTATTGAGAAAATAGTGTTAAAAGAGGAGGGAAATTTTACCATTTATAGTGATTCAAGAAGTGTCCTTCAAGCTTTAGAAGGTTTTAATTCTAGTAACCCTGTAGTTTTAAAGATTCTAGAGTGGCTTTCAATTATTGGCCTTAAATGTATAACAGTTCGATTTTGCTGGGTTCCGGCACACGTAGGTGTGTCTGGAAATGAAGAGGCAGATTCACTGGCAAAGAGTGCTGCAGCAGAGTTGCTACCAAGAAGGTATCCCATTCTCTGTAATGATTTTTTACTAGCAATTAAGAATTCTATAACAATTGGCAACAGCATTGAGATAGTTTAACCGGAAATAAGATGAGAGAAATTTCAATTGTTTTATCCCCTTTGAGGTATAATTGGATGCCCCAAAAATGGGAGACTACTCTTTGCCATCTCCACATTGGTCACACTTGGATGACACACGAGTTTCTAAGGGCTAGCCAACACCAACCATATTGCGACGACTGTTTGATACTCTTGACAGTGAGGCATTTGTTGACTGAATGCCCCACTTATAGCACAGAAAGTGTTTGAGGCTTAGGGTGAAGATGGCAGGTTCATCCTTGCCAGGATCCTTGGACATGATGTGTCGTACAATGCTAGTGGCATTTTTAAATTTATATCGGAAGCAGGTCTTCTTAATGCTATTTAACTTTTGTAACATATTTACTTTTTTGGTTTTAATTGAATATTCTTTTAATCTTTATTTATAATAAACGATTTCGGAGTCAGTGACCTCTGATGTCAGGATGCCAGAGAACTTCAAATCATTCATTCTTCAGTCTGACAAGCTGGGTTGAATGTGGATCTGTGTTATGATAAGCTAAATCAGAGTAGAAAAGCTTGTATATCTAAATATACTATTTCATTTTCTATTTATGATTTATATTTAATTTGAATAAGGTGTTTATTTCATGTTTCATGTGTTTTAACATTTAAAAAATGTCTCCCTTTCTCACATAGCTCAGTATCAGACTGTAGAGTCTTATGGGCACACAAAGTCCCGGACATTGTGGTTAGGCAGGTAAAGAGGAAGAAGAATCCTCACTGCACTAAGTACTTCATTACTATCAGCAATTGTTCCAGGCATTTTTTAAATAGATTAGCATACAACTGTTTTACCTTTTTGCAAATGGTAATCTCAGAAATATTGTCACGTGGATACCACATTCGTATTTATACATTACTCCAACTTTTCTTGTTTTTCAAGTTATATACTATAGAGTTCAAACAATTTACCTTGTTGGATGGCTTTTATTACTATGCTGGTATAACCTTCTTTGGACTTGGGAGACTTATTTGTACTTACAATATATGTATATATATATATATATATATATATATATATATATATATATATATATTATATATATATATAATATATATATATATATATATATATATATATATATATATATATATATATATATATATAAAAAGATGATAACTTTTACAACAGATTTGAGTGGGAATATGCACTGAGATGTATTGCTGTTTAGCACAGACATTTTATCGCAAATTCCACAATTACCAAATTGATGATGAATAACAAGATCATTTACTGTACTTTCATCAAAAATGAAATCCAGAGTGGACAAATACCAAGGTATGACTACTGTATACAGTGGAAATGTGTATACTATACATTAAGTTCTGATTTAACCTATTGTTGGTTTATAGATTAAATCAAGGTTGTTATTCTTTTTATTTTTCAGAAGTAAATGGAGAAGATGCCTTGAAATTAGAGAAAGAACATGTTCTGGCTGTGTACGATCAAATTGCAGACCATTTTAGCGACACACGACATAAACCCTGGCCTCAAGTCTTAGAGGTAGGTTAACATTTATCTGGCTTATAATGGGAAGAGGCATTCTATAGAGCTGATTTACTAGTGTTCCTTTGTAACTTAGCTGCAGCCTCAAGCTGTAGCACCTTTTGTTATACTCATTTTAAACTTATATACTGTATAGCAAGCTAGATATGGTGCCTCACCTTTTAACTTTTTCAAGGTTAGCTTATGTGAATCTTTATGAAAATTATTTCTTTGTTAGGTTGCACTGTTTTACTGTAAGTATAATCATTCTGCAAAAGAGGGAAGTTCATAAAGGTTTATTGGTTATTTAGCTTTCTCAAATCTTAATCTCAAGTCTTAATTTCTTAGTGTTTTTAGAGAAGTTGGGTTGGAAAGCAGTGCAAGTATTCTACTGTGGTACAACATTGAAGTTTATTCATTCGGGGCTATATTTTCTGCTTTAGCGGGAATATAGAATATTTTCTTTTGAAAAACATGCCCGTTATTTTTCTATTCAAGTGCTCTGAAACTTAGAATTGTAAGAAAGTCTTTCAAGATTTTTGTGATCAATCTATCTTGAGATAATGTTTTCATTCTTTAATTCTATCATGTTTTGAGTATTGTTCTCCTGTCTGATCTTCAGCTGTTGACTCGCATCTCACTTTTTTGGACAAAAACTTGCTGTCTACTAAATTCCTTATCCCAGAACGGTATATTAATCTTCGATGCTGTTGTTCAGGTAGTTCCTTATATATGTTAGATAAGATTTTTCATAATTCTGACCATCCATTGCATTCCAATCTTCCTAGAATATACAGTACTATCCTGTATGGAGTACTAGGTATGCAGTTAGTAGTTTTAACAGTCTTGCCTTCTACATCATAAGGCCGAATACTACATAGTATTCTAGAGGTTTTATTCCAGGTGTGATCAGATTGTGGAATGGTCTTTTTAATCGGGCTCTTGACTATGAAACTTTAGAAATTCAAACTGTTAAACATGTGTAAGTCTCATTGTTACTGATCTTATTGTTTTTTATAACTATTTTTTTTATTTCTACTATATAATTTATTTGGTATTTCTCTATTTTCTTTCCACACTTGGCTCCTTTCCTTGTTGGAGCTCTTGGGCTTCTAGCATCTTGATTTTGCAATTAATGTTTTAGCTTGGCTAGTAATAAGTAATACAGTAATGTTAATTTTTCCCATACATATCATACTTTATGTTTTATACTGTAGGCTATATGTTGAATTACATATGATAATACTGTATGCTATTTATAAGGACACCGATTACATGTGCTATGAAATTGATGATAAGAATAGTAAGCTTAGCATTACAGTATACCAACATTTTAATTTTTCATAATCATTTATGATGTTTTTAAGAGTTTTATAAAATTAATATACTTTTAATGTTTACTTTATGTCTTTTCAGTTTGTAGGCTCTTTACCACCAGGCTCCTTTCTCCTGGATGTGGGTTGTGGAAATGGGAAATATCTTGGCCACAACAAATCAATATTTGAGGTAGAGTTATTGATGCGTGCTGTACTGAGAGTGCCTGTAGCTAACAAAATTAAATATATCTTAGTCTTTTTGTTACTCTTTACAATAGTTATTAACCCTTTTACCCCCAAAGGACGTACTGGTACATTTCACAAAAGCCATCCCTTTACCCCCATGGACGTACCGGTATGTCCTTGCAAAAAAATGCTATAAAATTTTTTTTTTTTCATATTGTTGATGATTTTTTGAGAAAATTCAGGCATTTTCCAAGAGAATGAGACCAACCTGACCTCTCTATGACAAAAATTAAGGCTGTTAGAGCAATTAAAAAAAAATATACTGCAAAATGTGCTGGGAAAAAAATAACCCCCTGGGGGTTAAGGGTTGGAAATTTCCAAATAGCCTGGGGGTAAAAGGGTTAAAGGCATAGCTAAGCAGTTTGTGAAGGTATGGACAACTCTCAATTTCAAATAATTTTCTGTACATTATGTGTTGATGTTTGTAACTGAAAAACAGAATTTTCATATATTCATTCTTACAAAATGCCAGCTTGTTCTGGAGAATAGGTTTAACTGTCTATTTGATTTTTCAAACACTTTTATAGATATGAATAATCACAGACATTCTTTCTACTGTTTTTTGTTCAGCACTATGGAATTTTAGTTTTTTTATTTAGCTAGTTAAATATTTTTTGTAACCATTTTTAATGAGATTGCCATTTAAATCCCATAGAATGTTTATATTTGCTCATTTATCTTCATTAGTTTACAACATCAGACATAAAATGGTCTTGGCTGGTGTAAAGTTTGCACTTTTTTATAGCCTAATTGATCTCACCTGTGTAAATGAAGACAATTTATATAGGCGTAGTGTCAGTGAAACCCTGCACAGTACGTACATATAAATGTTACTCTTTTACCTCTCAGTATTAGATATTTTGTTTTCTCTTTGGATTTTGCTTAATAATTTGTCTCACTCTTGTTTCTAGTTGGGATGTGACACCAGCGTAGAACTAACAAAGATATGCAAGGATCGTAACTTTGAAGTTCTGAACTGCAATTGTTTGCAACTACCATATAGGAGCTCACTTTTTGATGCAGCAATATGTATAGCTGTTATACATCATTTAGCCAGTGAGGTATGTCATTCTATATTTGATGTTACATGCTGTCCTTAATTGCTCACTTATTGCTTTGACTTCTTCTTAACCTCTTCAGTATGATTTGGAAATTTGATAAACACTTGAGAATCTTTTATGTCAAATGATTGCAGTTGTAAATAAGTAAACTACTAGTATTATTATTATTATTATTATTATTATTATTATTATTATTATTATTATTATTATTATTATTATTAGCTAAGCTACAACCTTAATTAGAAAAGCAGGATGCTATAAACCCAAAGGCTTCAACAGGGAAAAATATCATAGTGAGGAAAGGAAATAAGGAAATAAATAAACTACAAGAGAAGTAATGAACAATCAAAATTAAATATTTTAAGAACAGTAACAACATTAGAATAAAAACTTTAAAAAATAAGCAGAAGAGAAATAAGATAGAGTAGTGTAGGACTTGGTTACTAAGTTGGTATAAAGAAACTCATTTGAATCCTTTATTTAAAATCATGCAAGATAAGGAAATAATTATCTTCATTTAAATGTTTAGTGGATGTCATGAAACTCATTCTAGAACCTTATATTGCATTTAGGTTATGAATGTAGCTTGTCACCTGTTTGGAAATTAGTTGTTATGGTATGGTGATTTTTTGCTTAAGTTGTCATGCAATAAAAGTTATTGAATATGTATTTTTTAAAAATCTTTTAAGACATTTAATAAGAGTATATAAAAAAAGGTTTTTTACTTTAACTTTTTCAATATTAATCTTACCCGATGATCATGTAGCTGTCAACTCTGTTGCCCGACAGAAAAAACCTAAGGTCGGGATACGCCAGCGATCGCTATACAGGTGGGGGTGTACAACAACAGCGCCATCTGTCGAGTAGGTACTCAGGTACTTCTTGTCAACAAGAACCAATTTTTCCTCTGTCGTGCCACCGGCAAGACCTACTTGGATACGCTGTTGTTTCTGGAGTTGTTTTCACGCTTTTGGTGATGTATTCGCTCTAGATTTTAGCTTTCGCTATTCAGGAACTATTATCATTAGCTTATCAAGCTTTTTGATTAGATTTGGATTAATTGTTGATGAACTTTGCTAGATTTTGGATTCCCCCCTTGGCTAATTCAAGAATTCAAGATGTCTGACCATTCTCAAGTCCCTAAGTACAGGCAGTGTAGCGCTAGGGACTGTTCTAGGCGTCTTCCGAAGGCCTCTATAGATCCTCACACCGTTTGTTCCAATTGTAGGGGTAAATCCTGTCAATTGGAAGATCGATGTGAGGAATGCGCTGGGCTTTCGGAATTCGATTTTAATGAATTCCTAAAGAATGCACGTAGGCTAGAGAAGGATAGAATCAGGAGGAGTTCTTCTCGCTCGTTTGATTTTTCCTCTCCCCATGCCCCTCAACCTATTCCTTCCCCTGTAGTGGTGACTCCCGACCCTGCTACTAGTGCTCAACCCTCGATGGCGGACATGATGCGTGCCATTCAGGCTCTTGGTGACAGAGTGGAGTCATTAGCTAATGACCGGAATCAACTTTTGGCCGATGTCAAAGAGTTGAAAGAAAAAAGTGCAGTGGGAAGTGTAGTGAGTGCAAGTGCGGTGAAAAGTGTCAGTGTCAGTGTTACGCATGAGGGTGCATCTGTTCGTGCCAGTCGTCCTCCCAGTCCGGGACCTCTTGCAAGCTCCCAAGCCCAGGGGAGAAGCAATGTCGAAGGACCAAAGGGTTCGACAGGCCTTGATCAGCGTCTGGATGTACCCTCAGTGGTTGCGGACGCATCTTGCAGAGATCGTCCCATCCACAAACAGACGAGTGAGCCCATTCATTCCTCGTCTGTGGAAGAAGTTTCTAGGAAGAAACGTTGGACCAAGGTCTCACGACCTCTCAAGCGCAAGGTCCCTTCCGAGCGAGTCCAACGGCCCAGGTGTAGCCACTGGGTCAGTTCAGACTCGCCGCAGTCTTCCGAAGACTGCACACCTCCCAAGAGAGGTAGAGTGGTTCCGCAGCAGGCAATCACTCCGTCTGTTGCCGCACCAACCACGGTAGACCCTAAGTGGTCCATGCTGCAGACTATGCAGTCTCAGCTTGCTTCCTTCATGCAGGAGTATCGTGCTGAGAAGGTTGACACTGCACCTGTTAACCTACAACCTGCCACGGTTGTGCGCTCAGCAGATACTGCGGCTGCCTGCTCCCACACTCCACCTGTGAGAGCTCCACCACCGATGCGCAGTCGACCCTGCCAGACGCATGTTGACGTTAGCCGACATGCGGCACCCTCCGTTGACATGCGTGAGCTACCGCATCAGCAGTGGGAAGGTGCTGTCAAGCTGCCGTGTTTTGACGCAATGCGGCAGTCTCCGCAACCCACGGCAGTCCCTCCCACGCACCAGCACTCCGCTTTTGTTGTTGCCAGCTCGCAGACTGACCAGCAGCGGCATGATGTTGGATCCAGTGCAGCTACGCATGCACCTGTGCTGCCGGATTCAGCCGTTCAGCTTTCTGCTCCACCTTTGCCACTCCTCAGCATTCGGATGAAGGAGTATCTGATGACGACGAAGCTGCGCATTTGGACGATCCGCACTCCGACATAGAAGAACCCAAGTCTACGCCTCCCTCCTTAGACTTTAGGAAAGTCCTTGCCCTGTTTAGGGAGTTGTATCCGGAACAGTTTGTGTCTGCAACCCCGCGCTCACCTCCCTCCGAGTTCGCTTTAGGCATGCAGTCAGCAGCTCCTGCCTTTACGAAACTCGTACTCGCGCGCTCATCCAAGAGAGCTTTGAGGGTACTGGGAGAGTGGTTGCAGTCCAAGAAGCAACTGGGGAAGACTGCCTTCATCTTTCCGCCTACCAAGCTTGCTTCCAAATTTAGCGTCTGGTATGCCACGGGAGAGGAACCCGGCTTGGGAGTTCCTGCCTCTGCCCAGGGCGACTTCTCAAGTCTGGTTGACTCTCCCCGCAGGCTGGCTATGAGACGCTCCAAGATTTGCTGGTCCTTTTCTGACATGGAGCATCTGTTGAAGGGAGTTTTTCGTGCTTTTGAGATCTTCAACTTCCTGGACTGGTGTTTGGGAGCGTTAAGCAGAAAGACCTCCCCTTCGGATAAGGACTCTGCCATGCTTATCATGTCTAGCATGGACAAAGCCATTCGGGATGGGTCTGGTGAGCTTGCGGCTTCGTACGTGTCTGGAGTGCTTAAGAAGAGAGATCACCTTTGCTCCTTCTTGTCTGCAGGGATCACACCATGCCAGAAGTCGGAGTTGATGTTTGCTCCGCTTTCCAAGTGTCTCTTTCCGGAAGAGCTGATCAAGGGGATTGCTGCCTCGTTGATCCAGAAGGATACCCATGACCTGGTGGCGTCTTCCGCACGTAAAGTCACAGCTTTACCTTCCGTGCCTAGACCTAGGATGGACACACCAGCGTCTAGGTTCATCCCGCCCTTTCGTGGCAGAACCTCCAGCAGAGGAGGTTCCCGTGCCGACAGTCATCGTGGCAAAAGGAAGAAGGGTTCCAAGTCCTCAAAAGGCTGATTCTGACTGCCTACCTCTCCAGACAGCAGTGGGAGCCAGGCTCAAGAACTACTGGCAGGCTTGGGAGAGCAGAGGTGCAGACGCTCAGTCTGTGAAGTTGCTAAGAGAGGGGTACAGGATTCCGTTCTGGCGCAATCCCCCTCTAGCAACTACTCCCATCAACCTCTCTCCCAACTACAAGGAGGAGGACAAGAGGCTAGCTTTGCAGCAAGAGGTGTCTCTCTTGCTACAAAAGGGAGCGGTAGTCATAGTCCGGGACCATCAATCCCCGGGCTTCTACAACCGTCTCTTCCTGGTAGCGAAGAAGACAGGAGGGTGGAGACCGGTGCTGGACGTCAGTGCTCTCAATGCTTTTGTCACCAAGCAGACGTTCACCATGGAGACGACGAAGTCGGTGCTAGCATCGGTCAGGAAGGAAGACTGGATGGTCTCGTTGGACCTAAAAGACGCGTACTTTCATGTCCCCGTCCATCCAGACTCCCAACCTTTCCTAAGGTTCGTCTTTGGAAAGGTCGTTTACCAGTTCCAAGCCCTGTGCTTTGGCCTAAGCACGGCACCTCTTGTGTTTACCAAACTGATGAGGAATATTGCCAAATTCCTTCACTTGGCAGACATCAGAGCCTCCCTCTATTTGGACGACTGGCTTTTAAGAGCTCCGTCAAGTCGTCGCTGTCTGGAGAATCTCAGATGGACTATGGATCTGACCAAGGAATTGGGTCTCCTGGTCAATATGGAGAAGTCCCAACTCGTCCCATCCCAAACCATTGTCTATCTAGGTATGGAGATTCAGAGTCGAGCTTTTCGGGCTTTTCCGTCGGCCCCCAGAATCAGTCAAGCCCAAGAATGCATCCAGAGCATGCTGAGAAGGAACCGATGTTCAGTCAGGCAGTGGATGAGTCTAACAGGGACTCTTTCATCGCTGGCCCAGTTCATCGCGTTAGGGAGACTCCACCTCCGCCCCCTTCAGTATCATCTAGCTGCTCACTGGAGAAAGGACATGACGCTAGAAGCGGTCTCAGTTCCTATATCCGAAGAGATGAGGTCTGCGCTGACGTGGTGGAAGAACAGCATTCTTCTCAAGGAAGGTCTACCATTGGCTGTTCAGACCCCCGACCACCTTCTCTTCTCGGACGCATCGGACACGGGCTGGGGTGCGACACTGGACGGACGGGAATGCTCGGGCACGTGGAATCCGGAGCAAAGAACACTTCACATCAACTGCAAGGAGCTATTGGTAGTTCATCTGGCCTTGAGAAACTTCAAGTCCCTCCTTCTAGGCAAGGTGGTGGAGGTGAACTCCGACAACACTACAGCCTTGGCGTACATCTCCAAGCAAGGAGGGACTCATTCGAGGAAGTTGTTCGAGATCGCAAGGGACCTCCTCACCTGGTCAAGAGATCGAAAGATTTCGCTGGTAACGAGGTTCATTCAAGGCGACATGAATGTCATGGCAGATCGCCTCAGCCGGAAGGGTCAGGTCATCCCCACAGAGTGGACCCTTCACAAGAATGTTTGCAGCAGACTATGGGCCCTGTGGGGTCAGCCCACCATAGATCTGTACGCTACCTCGATGACCAAGAGGCTCCCGAATTATTGCTCACCGATTCCGGACCCAGCAGCAGTTCACGTAGATGCCTTTCTTCTGGATTGGTCCCATCTAGACCTGTATGCGTTCCCTCCGTTCAAGATTGTCAACAAGGTACTGCAGAAGTTCGCCTCTCACGAAGGGACACGGTTGACGTTGGTTGCTCCCCTCTGGCCCGCGAGAGAATGGTTCACCGAGGTACTGCAATGGCTAGTGGACGTTCCCAGGACTCTTCCTCTAAGAGTGGACCTTCTGCGTCAGCCGCACGTAAAGAAGGTACACCCAAGCCTCCACGCTCTTCGTCTGACTGCCTTCAGACTATCGAAAGACTCTCAAGAGCTAGAGGCTTTTCGAAGGAGGCAGCCAGAGCGATTGCCAGAGCAAGGAGGACATCCACTCTCAAGGTCTACCAGTCAAAATGGGAAGTCTTCCGAAGCTGGTGCAAGACGAATTCAGTTTCCTCAACCAGTACCTCTGTAACGCAGATAGCTGACTTCCTTTTACATCTAAGGAATGTAAGATCCCTTTCAGCTCCTACGATCAAAGGTTACAGAAGCATGTTGGCAGCAGTCTTCCGCCACAGAGGCTTAGATCTTTCCACCAACAAAGATCTACAGGACCTCCTTAAGTCTTTTGAGACCTCAAAGGAGCGTCGGTTAGCCACACCAGGCTGGAACCTAGACGTGGTTTTAAGATTCCTGATGTCAGCAAGGTTCGAACCGCTTCAATCAGCCTCTTTTAAGGATCTCACATTAAAGACTCTTTTCCTCGTTTGCTTAGCAACAGCTAAAAGAGTCAGTGAGATTCACACCTTCAGCAGGAACATAGGTTTTACATCTGAATCGGCTACATGTTCCTTACAGCTTGGTTTTTTAGCTAAAAACGAGCTTCCTTCTCGTCCTTGGCCCAAGTCGTTCGAGATCCCAAGCCTGTCCAACTTGGTTGTAACGAACAAGAGAGAGTACTATGCCCAGTAAGAGCTCTTAAGTACTATTTAAGACGTACAAAGCCATTACGAGGACAATCAGAAGCTTTATGGTGTTCTATTAAGAAACCTGCTTTACCGATGTCTAAGAACGCAGTTTCTTATTACATCAGGCTTTTGATTAGAGAGGCCCATTCTCATCTGAAGGAAGAAGACCATGCTTTGCTGAAGGTAAGGACACATGAAGTTAGAGCTGTCGCTACTTCAGTGGCCTTCAAACAGAACCGTTCTCTGCAGAGTGTAATGGATGCAACCTATTGGAGAAGCAAGTCAGTGTTCGCATCATTTTACCTTAAAGATGTCCAGTCTCTTTACGAGAACTGCTACACCCTGGGACCATTCGTAGCAGCGAGTGCAGTAGTAGGTGAGGGCTCAACCACTACATTCCCATAATCCCATAACCTTTTTTAATCTTTCTCTTGAAATGCTTTTTATTGTTGTTTTTGGGTTGTACAGAAGGCTAAGAAGCCTTCCGCATCCTGGTTGATTTGGCGGGTGGTCAAATTCTTTATTGAGAAGCGCCTAGATTAGAGGTTGTGATGAGGTCCTTTAGTATGGGTTGCAGCCCTTCATACTTCAGCACCTTTGAGTCGCTCAGCATCCTAAGAGGATCGCTAGGCTCAGTAAGGAAGACGTACTTAAAAAGGCAGAGTAATGGTTCAAGTCGACTTCCTTACCAGGTACTTATTTATTTTATGTTTGTTATTTTGAATAACTGCTAAAATGAAATACGGGATACTTAGCTTCTAATGTTAACATGTATGCTGGTCTCCACCCACCCCCCTGGGTGTGAATCAGCTACATGATCATCGGGTAAGATTAATATTGAAAAATGTTATTTTCCTTAGTAAAATAAATTTTTGAATATACTTACCCGATGATCATGAATTTAAGGACCCTCCCTTCCTCCCCATAGAGACCCAGTGGACCGAGGAGAAAATTGGTTCTTGTTGACAAGAAGTACCTGAGTACCTACTCGACAGATGGCGCTGTTGTTGTACACCCCCACCTGTATAGCGATCGCTGGCGTATCCCGACCTTAGGTTTTTTCTGTCGGGCAACAGAGTTGACAGCTACATGATCATCGGGTAAGTATATTCAAAAATTTATTTTACTAAGGAAAATAACATTTTAATCACAGGGGTTTATTTTACATATTTCTATATAGTACCTGTAGTTGTTATTAGTTTCCTTCCATTTTCAACTCATTAGATAGTTTGAAGTTTTCCAGCACTTGGTGTATAGGTTCCGGTATCATAATCGGTATAATGCATTGTGAGTGAGGAGGTTTATTCTCATTGAATGTACTTTTTAATAAAGCATGCCCATATCAAAGTCTTAACTATTTGGCAGAAATCTTTATTATTGGAATTTAGTAATACAGAGATTTATTGGATGAAATATTTGAAAGTTTTATGAATTAGAAAAGAATTGAATTAAATGTTTGAAGGTTTTATGTATCAGATCAGAAATTGGTAAGGCATTTAGACTAAATATTTGAATACCTAGGAGCGACGAAGGGCAGCAGTGCAAGAGATCGTGAGAGTACTATGTCAGGGAGGTCGAGGACTTATCTATGTTTGGGCGTTGGAACAGAAAAGAGGGAAGAAGAAATCGGCATATCTCAAGCAAAATAGGGCAAATAGAAGAGAAGATTCAGAGACCGTTGCAGTGGGAAGTAACGCTTTGAAGCTCGAAGGTGAGGCGCCAAACTCCAGCAACCTTCCTGTTCACACAAACCGCACAGAATTTGTTGAACAGGATATGCTTGTTCCTTGGAAACTTAAGCCACAGAAGAAATTGGACAAGGAAAACACAATTAACAAAAATACAACTATTCCTAATTTGTTGAATCTTGAGGCGGGTGAAAAAGTTCCTGTCTTTCATAGATTCTACCATGTCTTCAAGCAGTCGGAGCTAGAGACTTTGTGTGAGGCAGTTGAAGGGGTAAGGATTTTAAAGTCTTATTACGACGAAGGAAATTGGTGTGTGATATTTGAGAAAACATTATGATAAATGTGGAAAGTTCTGCTCAGTATTTTTTCTAACCAAACTTCATGTTTGATGAAAATTTGATGACATTTTCTCAGTTTTTGTCCAGAATTCTGAGATGTGAGCTAGCTGCTGAAGGCCAAACAGGGGAACAATATTTAAAAGAGCAAAATAAAAGAATGACACCATTACCCTAAATTATGTAAAAGGACATCCAAAAAGTATAATAAAGACTACCAATTTTTAGAATTCTAAATGAGTAACATGCAGTGAAGAAACACTGTTAAGTTTATTTTATAAGTATGATGAATCTCTTTTATTGCTTTTAATTCTTATCTGTTAAGTTTGTTTTTTTAAGTATGATGAATCTCTTTTTATTGCTTTTAATTCTTATCCTGTCTGGAGACATTGAACAAAATCCTTGACCAGTACGTCCTAGACTTCGCCAGTGTCGTTTACTGTATTGCAGTATTCGTGAACTGCGTGCGAATATTCAGGATCTTACAGTTGCCTCCAGACAGTGATGTTCTTTTATGCTCAGAAATTTGGTTTCTCAAATGAGGCACTTATCTGAGCTTCTTTTTCTATGTTTTAAGAAACCAATAATTTTGAAACAGGATGGCATTCCTAGGGTAAGGGAAATTGTGAGGTATATTAGGACTGCTTCTCATAAGTCCTATTATGAATGTGGACGTCATGAGATTCAGGTAATAAAAGTTTGTTTCAGGTATAACAGCTATTTGTATTCAGTCTACCAGAATCCAGACTTGGCTGTTTCTATCTTCGATTGTCTTCTTACCATTAGGGCTAAGATACAAGAAGATGATAGAAAAGCCTCTTGTTTTTGTTAATGATTTCAATGCTCACCATAGGGAGTGATTGAATTCTCTTTCTCCTACTGACTGCCATGACTTTAGAGCTTCGAACTTTGCCTCTGAATCAGGCTGCGAGCAAATTGAAAGTGAAGCTACTCACAGGTCTGGTAACTGCTTAGACCTGGCATTGTAACAAGTAAGGTTGGTTCTCTAGTTGCGACATCTGATCATGCCTTGATTTCATTAGTGGTTAAGACTGAGCAACCTGTCCCTGATGTATCCATATTCGTGTTATATTTATATAAATTCTAAGCTGACTGGAATGGCATTATGAGTGATCTTTTGTATCTGAATTGGTCAAAATTACCTTAAATTGTTGAGCATGTTGTTCTTTTGAATGAGAATCTGGTCAATATAATTGATAGGCATATCCTATCTTGTGTGCCAAAGGATCAAATGAAAGACAAATACTGGTTCAGTGATGATTTTAGAAATGCTTATTTAGAGAAGCAGAAGGCCTATAATCTTTGGGAGGGTAAAAAATCAGATTTAACTTGGAATAACTATACTCAGGTAAGAGCTGTTGCTCAGAGATTTTATGCTTCAACTGAAAAAAATACTGTTTAACCATAAAAGAAACCATTTATGGTATAACCCAGGAACATAAGTGGTGGGTTATGCTTGAATCTGAATTATTTTTTTTGTAGACTAACCAGTTCCTCCTTTCCTTGAACCAGATGGCTCTGTCACTCACTGTCTAAAAGAAAAGGCAACTCTTTTGGCTGATGTGTTTGACAGTAAGCAGAGTAATGAGAAACTTTATCTTCCTCATTCCTGTTTTCCTGAGGCTAAACTAACTAGTTTAGCCTTTTGGTCCTGTGAAATTAAAACATTTTTCATGGACCTTGATGCTTGTGGAAGTGTAGACCCAAATGATATTTTTCCATTGTTTTCTATAAAGACTGCTAATTTCTTAGCTCTACAGTAATTTATTTGTTATTTTTTTGCAAGTTAACAAGAAGAGGTTCTTTAAGCACTTAGTAGAGAATTGATAATGTAACTCCATTATATAAATGTGTTTGTGGTAGCTCAAGTCCAGCTAATTACTGCCCAGTTTCCATAACTCCCTCATTATCTAAAGTTTTTTAATATCTTTTGGCAAAACATTTAAATAGATCCCTAGTTTGCAATTTTGCTTTCGTAAAAACCTTGGAGCATGTGATGGCCTTTTTACAATCTCCAATGCTGTACAGAAATCCCTTGATTGTGGTCAGGAAGTTCATATGATTGGACTTGGTTTTAGTGCTGCCTTTGACTGTGTTAATCATGAGGCCCTTGGTTTCAAACTCAAACAGTTGGGAGTTGGTGGGTCTTTTCTTAGCATCATTACTGAATTTTTGAGTAATAGATTGTAAAGAATTGTTGTTAATGGGCACCATTGAGTATAGGAATGTGATATCTGGTGTTTCACAAGTTAGTGTTCTTGGCCCGTTACTTTTTATACTATATCAAGTTAATACATGGTGCAAATGAAGTATGATTGCAAATAGGTTGAGGACAGTGGCTTCTCAACATCCGGATGTCAGCATTGATAATGTTTCTTTAACTCTACGACTCTTAAACTTTTAGGTGTGATTCTTGATAGCACATTTACTTTTGAGAAACACATTCAGTCTGTTTTTTCTTCCATAGCAAAAATACTGGCATATAGAGGAAGTCTTAGGATTTTCATGGATCAATCTATTCCAAAGTGCTTTAATTCTTTCATTCTGCTCTGTTTCAAGCATTTCTCTCCAGTCTGGTCTTCAGCTGCTGAATCGCATCTTAATTTGTTGGTCAAGAACATGCATTCTACAGTATTAAGAAGAGAATTAGTTAGCCTTCTTGCTCTTATTCACTACTGCAACTATTTCTGCCAGAGGGAAGAGCACTGGATGATCAATTACATTGGAATTCCCTAAGAAGAGTGAGAGACAGTTGTTTTGAGAATTTGACTAAGACAGAATCTTGTCATTTCAGAATACAATTCTCCCAAATGGAAACTGTTATGCAAAAGGAATTCCAAAGCCTTGGCTCAGGATATAGACAATTCATTTGTATGGTATCTTGACCTCTGGGTCTTTCATGTTTTCTGTAATGCAAGAAAGACTCCTTGCCCCTCACCAGTGTACCAGCCAGGAGCAGGTCGGGACCTCTAGAATGGTTACACCAGCATTGCTGGTAGTAGCCTCAAGAGTGGGATCTAGAGAATTATCAATGATGATGTAGTCAACGTAGAAGGTATAAGCTCCTGTTTTGGAGTCGCTAAGCGAGATTCATGTTTAGGGATAACTGCAGAAGTTTTCACTTTCTGCAACTTCTTAATTCTCTCGTCTATGGTTAGGGTGATGAAATGACTTTACTGAGATTGATTGGAGAGAGCCTTGGTTATTCCTCTAAAAGGATTCTCTGTCTACATAGGACTGAGATTGATCAGCCGTTGATTCTTTGTCCAAGCTGGATACCTGTGAAGAGAAAGATCTGTTAGTTTAATCCCACCTAGAATGCCTGTATTTAGAGGCTGAATAATAAGGGGAAGAATTGAATTTTTGTTTCATGGCCAGAGGTTTATCTCTTGCAGCTGTCAGCGGAGCAACTCGAGGAACGGGGATTATGGGGATAAGGCCTTCCTCTTCCCATATTTCTGAAAATGAGAAAATTCCTCTTGCGCTACTCTCTCAGTAGCTTGAGATTTAGATAAATTTGAATTACAGTACAAATGGTCTGAGCAGACATAGGAAGAGTGGTGGAAGCTAATGTATTCCACCTAGGCAATGGAACACTTTATTAGTATTATTATTATTATTATTATTACTTGCTAAGCTGCAACCCTAGTTGGAAAAGCAGGATGCTATAAGGCAAGGGGCTCCAACAAGGAAAATAGCCCAGTGAGGAAAGGAAAAGGGAAAATAAAATATTGTAAGAAGAGTAACAACTTTATAATAAATATCTCCTCTTTATACTATAAAAACCTTAACAAAACAAGAAGAGAAATAAGATAGAAGAGTGTGCTTGAGTGTACCCTCAAGCAAGAGAACTCTAACCCAAGACAGTGGAAGACCATGGTACAGAGGTTATGAACCTACCCAAGACTAGAGAACAATGGTTTGAATTTGGAGTGTCCTTCTCCTAGAAGAGCAGCTTACCAAAGCTAAAGAGTCTCTTCTACCCTTGCCAAGAGGAAAGTGGCCACTGAACACATACAGTACAGTAACCCCTTGAGTGTAGAAGAATTGTTTGGTAATTTGTGTTGTCAGGTGTGAGGACAGAGGAAAATATGTAAAGAATAGGCCAGACTATTCAGTGTATAAGTAGGCAAGGGGAAAATTAACTGTAACCAGAGAGAAGGATCCAATGTAGTACTGTCTGGCCAGTCAAAAGACCCCATAACTCTCTAGCGGTAGTATCTCAACGGTTGGCTGGTGCCCTGGCCAACCTACTACCTATTAGTCAAATCGGAACGAGTCAAAGCTTGTGAAATGGTGGGCATCTGTCTTCCAATAGAGGTTGGAATAGCGGCGTGTTCACTAGGTGTATCAGTGCATGTATGCTTTTGTGTGACAGTGAGAGTATCCACAGGGATGCCTGCATGTTCAGAGACGTCATCACGTACACACGTAAGCATATTGACAAGTACAGCTGAAGCACGTGGAGCTGGAAAGTTAGTAGAAACTGTAATTACTTTTTCCTTCCGAAAAGATTGCTGTGAAGGTGAATTAGAATTTGATATTGACCAAATCAGTCAAACCTATAAATTAAATCCATTGTGTACATAACTGTGGATGTCCCGTTACTGCCTGAAAAAGAAAATTATGTTTTTTTGGCCGAGCCAAGAGGATCTTTTTGTGGGAAAAATTGGATTGCGGGCCTCTTGGTGTATGAGGCAGGCTGGACTCGCTATGCGTACATGGCAAGCTAGACTCACTATTTATATGAGACAGGCCAGATTCGCTATGCTTCCGAGGCAGGCCGGACTCGCTATGCTTACGAGGCAGGCCGGACTCACTATGCTTACGAGGCAGGCCGGTCTCGCTATGCTTACGAGGCAGGCCGGACTCGCTATGCTTACGAGGCAGGCTGGACTCACTATGCTTACGAGGCAGGCCGGTCTCGCTATGCTTACGAGGCAGGCTGGACTCGCTATGCTTACGAGGCAGGGAGTCTTACGAGGCAGGCCGGTCTCGCTGTGCTTCCGAGGCAGGCCGGACTCGCTGTGCTTCCGAGGCAGGCCGGTCTCGCTGTGCTTCCGAGGCAGGCCGGACTCGCTGTGCTTCCGAGGCAGGCCGGTCTCGCTGTGCTTCCGAGGCAGGCCGGACTCGCTGTGCTTCCGAGGCAGGCCGGTCTCGCTGTGCTTCCGAGGCAGGCCGGACTCGCTGTGCTTCCGAGGCAGGCCGGTCTCGCTGTGCTTCCGAGGCAGGCCGGACTCGCTGTGCTTCCGAGGCAGGCCGGTCTCGCTGTGCTTCCGAGGCAGGCCGGTCTCGCTGTGCTTCCGAGGCAGGCCGGTCTCGCTGTGCTTCCGAGGCAGGCCGGTCTCGCTGTGCTTCCGAGGCAGGCCGGTCTCGCTGTGCTTCCGAGGCAGGCCGGTCTCGCTGTGCTTCCGAGGCAGGCCGGTCTCGCTGTGCTTCCGAGGCAGGCCGGACTCGCTGTGCTTCCGAGGCAGGCCGGACTCGCTGTGCTTCCGAGGCAGGCCGGACTCGCTGTGCTTCCGAGGCAGGCCGGTCTCGCTGTGCTTCCGAGGCAGGCCGGACTCGCTGTGCTTCCGAGGCAGGCCGGACTCGCTGTGCTTCCGAGGCAGGCCGGTCTCGCTGTGCTTCCGAGGCAGGCCGGACTCGCTGTGCTTCCGAGGCAGGCCGGACTCGCTGTGCTTCCGAGGCAGGCCGGTCTCGCTGTGCTTCCGAGGCAGGCCGGTCTCGCTGTGCTTCCGAGGCAGGCCGGTCTCGCTGTGCTTCCGAGGCAGGCCGGTCTCGCTGTGCTTCCGAGGCAGGCCGGTCTCGCTGTGCTTCCGAGGCAGGCCGGTCTCGCTGTGCTTCCGAGGCAGGCCGGTCTCGCTGTGCTTCCGAGGCAGGCCGGTCTCGCTGTGCTTCCGAGGCAGGCCGGTCTCGCTGTGCTTCCGAGGCAGGCCGGTCTCGCTGTGCTTCCGAGGCAGGCCGGTCTCGCTGTGCTTCCGAGGCAGGCCGGTCTCGCTGTGCTTCCGAGGCAGGCCGGTCTCGCTGTGCTTCCGAGGCAGGCCGGTCTCGCTGTGCTTCCGAGGCAGGCCGGTCTCGCTGTGCTTCCGAGGCAGGCCGGTCTCGCTGTGCTTCCGAGGCAGGCCGGTCTCGCTGTGCTTCCGAGGCAGGCCGGTCTCGCTGTGCTTCCGAGGCAGGCCGGTCTCGCTGTGCTTCCGAGGCAGGCCGGTCTCGCTGTGCTTCCGAGGCAGGCCGGTCTCGCTGTGCTTCCGAGGCAGGCCGGTCTCGCTGTGCTTCCGAGGCAGGCCGGTCTCGCTGTGCTTCCGAGGCAGGCCGGTCTCGCTGTGCTTCCGAGGCAGGCCGGTCTCGCTGTGCTTCCGAGGCAGGCCGGTCTCGCTGTGCTTCCGAGGCAGGCCGGTCTCGCTGTGCTTCCGAGGCAGGCCGGTCTCGCTGTGCTTCCGAGGCAGGCCGGTCTCGCTGTGCTTCCGAGGCAGGCCGGTCTCGCTGTGCTTCCGAGGCAGGCCGGTCTCGCTGTGCTTCCGAGGCAGGCCGGTCTCGCTGTGCTTCCGAGGCAGGCCGGTCTCGCTGTGCTTCCGAGGCAGGCCGGTCTCGCTGTGCTTCCGAGGCAGGCCGGACTCGCTGTGCTTCCGAGGCAGGCCGGTCTCGCTGTGCTTCCGAGGCAGGCCGGACTCGCTGTGCTTCCGAGGCAGGCCGGTCTCGCTGTGCTTCCGAGGCAGGCCGGACTCGCTGTGCTTCCGAGGCAGGCCGGTCTCGCTGTGCTTCCGAGGCAGGCCGGACTCGCTGTGCTTCCGAGGCAGGCCGGTCTCGCTGTGCTTCCGAGGCAGGCCGGACTCGCTGTGCTTCCGAGGCAGGCCGGTCTCGCTGTGCTTCCGAGGCAGGCCGGTCTCGCTGTGCTTCCGAGGCAGGCCGGTCTCGCTGTGCTTCCGAGGCAGGCCGGTCTCGCTGTGCTTCCGAGGCAGGCCGGTCTCGCTGTGCTTCCGAGGCAGGCCGGTCTCGCTGTGCTTCCGAGGCAGGCCGGACTCGCTGTGCTTCCGAGGCAGGCCGGACTCGCTGTGCTTCCGAGGCAGGCCGGACTCGCTGTGCTTCCGAGGCAGGCCGGACTCGCTGTGCTTCCGAGGCAGGCCGGACTCGCTGTGCGTACGAGGCAGGCCGGACTCGCTGTGCTTCCGAGGCAGGCCGGTCTCGCTGTGCGTACGAGGCAGGCCGGACTCGCTGTGCTTACGAGGCAGGCCGGTCTCGCTGTGCGTACGAGGCAGGCCGGACTCGCTGTGCTTACGAGCAGGCCGGACTCGCTATGCGTACGAGGCAGGCCGGACTCGCTATGTGTACAAGGCAGGCCAGTTTCGCTATGCGTACGAGGCAGGCCGGAATCGCTATGAGTACGAGCTATAGAATAATAGGCACCTTCTAAGAGGGCAACCTCCATAGAAGAGGAGATAGTTATTGTTCACCTCATGATATGGTATTCTCAGCTGGGAACAAGGAGATACTTTCAGTACTGTACCTTGATTGGAGAATCCTCCAAATAAGAAAAGGCTCCCTGAGCAAAATCTCTAGGATATGTGTGATGCTCGCCACTGAGCACACTCGTGGGAGGACACGGTGATCTGTCAAAAATGGCGTAGTCTTGGACCAGGGATACCTGTAGTCTCAGGTTCAGGCTGTACTAGGGTTGAAACCAAAGGATCAGTATCAGTAGGAATAGATTATGGTTTACTATACCCCATAAGCCTGTTTCACTAATCCGAAAATCAATGCCATTGTCCAGTAAAGAAGGATCGGTGTGAGAGAGATCGTGTATTGCATGAAGAGGTTTCCGCTTCTTGTCTTCGGGACAGGAAGAAGCAGAGGGAGATCTATCCCTCAGCCTTTTTTTTGCAACAGGCACCATACTTTTCCCACTGTGAGGACAGCCACTCTCTATAGAATTCACAGGGTGAACTAAAGGGACACCACTTACCACAGCAGTTCGAACATAACGGATGCAGCGGATCTACCTCGACCTGGCTCGTGAGAGTTCCGCAAGGGTGCTCTTCAAGTCCAGGACAGGTTCACATACTACCTGAAAAACCACTTATATCACTAATATGCATACTGAAAGAAAAAAAGCACTCTGATACACAATTTTTCTTGTTCTGGTCTTAGCAAGGTGACTTGGGAGTAAACCCATATAAATGGTTCAGGGTTTGTATTCGCATATTAACAAATGTGTGGTGAAATATATTTATATTATTATTTTTATCATCATGGTTATCATTATTGTTATTTCTGCTAATGATAATGATAAATCTTTAACAAGACCATTATTGCATATGATTCAGAGAGGAAACATGAAGAATTGTTCCTAAGTGAAGGAGAAAAGGTGATGTAAGTTGAAGATTGATAAGTGATAAGAGACCAAAGGGAAAGGAAGGAAAATTAGAAATGGAATCATTAGGGCTGGATACTAAATTGATTCTACATAAAAAGCTTCAATACTGTATAAAGTATTCATGCTTTATAATGAACACTAGATAATGAGGGTTTTTTATGGTAAAGCAAAATCTAATTATTTATTTAGAATATACAGTATTTATTTTGTTTTTATGCGTTAAATAAATCACAGTACTTTGTTATGTTTACTTGTCTTCAAAGTAGATGTTGGTCTGTAAATATTGAAGTTACATATGTTAGAAAACATACTATGACTGTCTCGTTCAGTCAAGAGAGTCAAGAAGATGCTCATAAATTGTCATCATGTAAATCATTTGTACATTACTGGATATTTGAGTACGAGGCAGTGATCAAACCCCTTGAGATTCAATAGCCTTTTTCTCAGGACTTGCTAGTATCCATCTGTAAAAGAAAATAGTCTTGTTATCGAATATTTTCTGTGTGTTTATTCATACTTTTTTCATCAAATTCCTCAATGTTTCATGAGCAGTTGATAAATAGGTTCTTGAAAGAGAGTTAAAGTGGTTAAGGTAAATATTTTTCAAGTCTATTAGTTATTGAAGCCAGCACTGAGAAAGATATCAGTGATAAAATGATGTGCAGACTGGTGGATTATCACACACTTTTAAAGATATATGTGGGTATTATGTTTTAGATTATACTGTAAACTAGTTGATATAAATATCATCTCTTAATGGAAAGATATTACTGCACTGTATTACAAAACCAATTCTTTTCAACTACATAGTAGAATTGAATAAATCTTTATACTTAAAACAGAAGAGCACACTTTTTGTCTAGTTTCATAATTGAACAAAATTACCTTTGTAATAAGATTCAATATAGTTTTTATTTTAATGAGAATAGTTAAGGCAATTGGCTGTACGGAATAGTAATTGTCAAGATGCATTGATAGAAAAGTAATGGAACATGAAGAACATTGCCGTTTCATGGACAGTCACACTTACGCGAAAATACAGCAGGCAATGACACCGATGACGGATCCAATTAAGAAAATGGCGCCTGGAAATTTTTCCAAGGTATTACTATAAATGTAAGTGAAGGCAGGTTGCATTAGAATTGGTATAACTGCTTCACCCAGTGCAATGATCGAAAATATCCCTCCTAGTTCGTTTTTTTCTACAATCTTTGACAGCGCAGATCTTGCAGCTATGAACACGAATGCGCCAAGGGAAGAAACAACGAGAGCTGGAAAGAGACTCTGAGTGAGCGCACATCATTAAAAGATATTTAGTTAGGAAGGAGTGTTTACCACATTAGAAATACTGATTTACTTAGGAAGTGTTTTGTTACTGTGAATTGGCGAAGGTGAGGGCAAGCAATTTTATTTATTCCAGTTTCATCACTGAGAAGTTTAGGAACATCCAGCCCAAATGGTAAAGGCTATAAAAGTTTTTTCTTCTATTTGTACTGAATAGGTCTAATGTTATTTAAATCATTTTCATTTTAAATGGTTACAGAAAATTTATCAAATCTGTACAGAACTACACGTTTTGACTGTGTATATTTTATTAGTTAGGTTTTATTAGTACACTCTTTCATAAAATTATCATTATCTTAACGTATTCTATAGGCATTAGTAGCTCCTACATATACAGTCTTCATACTAGATATACAGTATAGTAGGTTAACAAGACCAAAGTTTAGGCTCATAGGTATCTTCTTGATGGTTTGTTTGTAAATGAGAAGGGAACATAGGAAAGTAATGTAAAGTTCGAGAAGCTAGAGAATTTAGTTGGAAGGTTGGCCAAGGCACCAGCCATCATTGAGAAACTACTAATAGAGAGTTATTTAGTTCTTTGTCTGTTGGTAATACACCATTGGATTCCTTTCTGGTTACTGGTTACCGCTCATTTTTCCTTTGCGTATTGTACGCGTCTACCGAATAGTCTGCCAAATTCCTTACATGGTCTCCTCTTTTATCTTACATCTAATAATACCAAGCAAACCACACCATTCTTCTTCACTTGAAGTGTTTAACTACGTTAACTTCATGGTATATACTATCTAGTTGGCACGTGTAGAAAAGACTATTTAGCTATGGTAAGCAACTCTTCTAGGAGGAGGACACTTCAAAATCAAATTGATGTTCTCTAGTCTTGGATAGTCTATACCATGGTCTTCCACTGTCTTGGTTTTCCTGCTTGAGGGTACACTCAAGCACACTATTCTATCAGTTTTCTCTGTTTTTTTCAAGTGTGTTAGGCATGCTTAATAGGAGGGCCAAGGATGCTTGGTGGTTTATTAGGAGGTTTTTTTCCAATCCTGAATATCCTAGAGTATTGTATTCTGAAAAACATTTTTTTTTCTGTGCGTATTAATAGTATATCTTACCCAAGTATAGAATCCAATCATATGGGGCAGTCCCAACCATTATTCCATAGAAGATATGTGACACTGAGCCCACGAATCCTAGTAAACTGTCTTCCAGCCTTAAGTAGTAACTCAGTATTGGTAAGATGACACAGGATGCTAAAAATGAGGAAACAGATTTTAACAGAATTTATTTGCATTGTTAACAGCATTTATATTATATTTTTTTTTACTGAAAGTTAAGTTTGTTGTACAAATTAAGCATCTCAAGGCAAAGATAAATTGGTTATATATTTCATTTGTTGCTAAGGAAGATTTAAGTCTTCCAGTCTGTAGATCTTGTGGTGATTATGCCAGAAGGATACAAGGCACTCCATCCCTACCGAAGACCCCATCTCTTTCAATATCACTTACATTTGCATTCATATCTCTTAGCACAGCCACCCTTTATCACCTACAGTCACATTTGTATCTCTTAGCACAGCCACCCTTTATCACCTTCAATCACATTTGTATCTCTTAGCACAGCTACCCTTTATCACCTATATTTGCATTCATATCTCATAGTACAGCCACTCTTTATCACCTACATTTGCATTCATATCTCTTAGCACAGCCACTCTTTATCACCTATATTTGCATCCATATCTCTTAGCACAGCCACCCTTTATCACCTACAGTCACATTCATATCTCTTAGCACAGCCTCCCTTTATCACCAACATTTGCATTCATATCTCTTAGCACTGCCACTCTTTATTACCTAAATTTGCATTCGTATCTCTTAGCACAGCCACCCTTTATCACTACATTTGCATTCATATGTTGTAGCACAGCAACCCTTCATCACCTACATTTGCATTTGTATCTTAGCACAGCCACCCTTCGATGCCTGTCAAATAGAGATTCACACTTTTCTAAAAAGGCTATTTTTTACTTTCATTCTTTTCTAGACCTATACTGTAGGCATTCCCTAGCTCAAGTTTTATTCTTTCAACGCTCAAAATTCCCAATAGAGATTTTTAAAGTGATACATTGTACCTTTTCACCTTTCCTGAACTCTGTCCGTTATTGCAGCTGCTACCCCTTCCTTATCTCTACAATTTTCAGCTACCCCATGGACCTAAACAATCACTCTTTACTCCTTTCAATTTTTGCACACATTACCCTTTTGCTTTTATACCACTTAGGGCTGAAGCATCAAGCATTCTCTCGTGAAGAAATCAGCTATCATAGATTTCTCATTTACATCACAACAACACAAATTCAAGACCTTTTTTTTAATGGAATAATACAGGGTATTGGGTTTCTAACTCCATGCTTGCAGCTTTCTCCCCACACACAATGGCTGATATGCAATTACTTCTTTTTTTTCATCCCACTAGGTTGGATTTGTGATTGTCATTGGCTTTGCAAAAGGAGGTTCAGCTGCTGTGATGGGTATATTTCCTCCCACCAAGGGATAGACAATCATTATTTCAACAATCTCCTTTCTTGAGATACAAGATATTTGCAGCCCAAATTATTGACACTAACTAGAACCACTTTTTTTTCAGGATGTACAGTACTGTTTACTACCACTATTTCATCAAGATGGGGAGGTTATCTTCCATATATATATATATATATATATATATATATATATATATATATATATATATATATATATATATATATATATATATATATATATATATACATATATATATATATATGTATATATGTGTATATATATATGTATAGGGCCTATATATATATATATATATATATATATATATATATATATATATATACATATATATATATATATATATATATATATGTATATATATATATATATATATATATATGTATATATATATATATATATATATATATATATATATCATCATCATCATCTCCTACGCCTAATGATGCAAAGGGCCTTGGTTAGATTTTGCCAGTCGTCTCTGTCTTGAGCTTTGAATTCAATACTTCTCCATTCATCATTTCCTACTTCATGCTATGTAGGCCTGGGTCTTCCAATTCTTCTAGTGCCTTGTGGAGCCCAGTTAAACTTTTGGTGAACTAATCTTTTGGGGAATGCAAAGAGCATGCACAAACCATCTCCATCTACCCCTCATCATGATCTCATCCGCATATGGTACTCGGGTAATCTCTCATAGTTTCATTTCTAATCCTCTCCTGCCATTTAACTCCCAATATTCTTCTGAGAGCTTGTTCTCAAATCTACTAAATCTATTGGAGATTATTTCATTGTCATATCATGACTCATGTCCATAGAGTAACGCTGATCTCACTAAACTGATACAGTAGTCTGATTTTTATATGAAATTTTAGGCGATTTGATTTCCAAATTTTACTTAACCTAGCCATTGTCTGATTTTCTTTTTTCAGTCTTTCACTCTAATTCTAAAGACCCTGTATTGGAGATCATTGTTCTTAAATACTTAAATGATTCTACCTCATTAATCCTTTCTCCTTCCAATGATATTTCATCTTCCATTGCATACACCGTTCTCATCATCTTTGTCTTTCTTCTATTCATCTTCAGCCCCATGTCGCGTGATATTCCATGCATTGTGGTAAGCAAGCATTGCAAATCCTGTGGTTTTCTGCTAAGAAGGACTTCATCATCAGCATACTCTAGGTCTGCTAAATTCCTATCACCAATCCAGTCCAATCCTTCCCCACCATCTCTCTCTTCTACACATTATATATATATATATATATATATATATATATATATATATATATATATATATATATATATATGCGTAAAAATCACAGGAAAACGTGATGCTCAGATGCAGAAGAACCACAGGGAAAATGAAAATACAGAATATACACTTGAGTCCTGACTAGTTTCGTGATACTTCCTCAGAGGAAGTATCACGAAACTAGTCAGGACTCAAGTGTATATTCTGTATTTTCATTTTCCCTGCGGTTCTTCTGCATATATATATATGTATATATATATATATATATATATATATATCTCAAAGTTGGAAGCCTTAAAACTCTGGTAGTTAGACTGTATCGGAATGCTTAGGCCTACTTGTGAAAAGACGGATAAGGTCTTTTTTTCTAATTCTAAATTGCAATATCAAGGTCATATAGCTTACATGATGGGTACTAGATAAAGAATCTAAGGGAAAAAAAGGTTAAATTGAAACTGTAACTTTTCAAAACGTAAATCTCCAAAGACTGTGAAAATATGATTTTAAGGATGAAAGTCCGTTATCATTGCAAGGTCAGAGATGATAATGAAATTATTAGGAAAGGGATCATAAAAAACTGATAAGGCTGAACTGCAAGCATTCACGTTTCATTAGTATTTTTTTCTACCAATGGAAAAGTTGCAGATTTAATGCCATTGTTACATTGGTAGGCTCATAATTCACATTACTATATCTCCCTATAGTGAAGGCCATCAGCACGAATTATTACTAAAAAACTGTGGTGTTTTCCTTCGGTCATTGTACTTTATGTAATCTAATTTCCGAATCAGTTTCAGCATCATTCATTCGACTACCTTGAAAAGGCTTCTCTTCATTCTTAATATGGTATTAACCAAAGATAATAGACAAGAGATTGGCTAACTTGGACGCAAAGTCATTAGACCAATCTTTCATTTTTCAAGCAATCATATGTATGCTTGTTGATGACTATGACTATTATACTTCCAATATTTAAAAATATTTTTATTAAAGTATCAAATTGAAGCATTTAGATGAGGGGTCGGTTGCCTGATACCCCTTTCTAATACCCTCGAACATGGTTATATATATATATATATATATATATATATATATATATATATATATATATATATATATATTATATATATATATATATATATGAATTATAATTTGTCAGGTTTTTTAGAATTGCATATCCTTGCAATCATTAACCACATTTACTGGCAGCTGTCCTTTTAGCCTCTTTCTTTGACCCGCATGATGTAAGCCTACAGTAATAGCTTATTTAAGTATTCAGAATATAAATAACGCACCTAAATTATTTTTTTCTTTAACACCTTTCTCATCAATGTTATTTATTTTGCACGGACATCAAGAATACTGAAAGATGCTAGAAGAAAGAGCTCTATAAAAATCAATCCATTGTTCTTTAGTCTTGGGTAGTGCCATAACCTCTGTACCATGGTCTTCCACTGTCATGGGTTAGAGTTATCTTGCTTGAGGGTACACTCGGGCACACTTTTCTATCTCGTTTCTCTTCCTTTTGTTTTGTTAAAGTTATCATAGTTTATATAGGAAATATTTATTTGAATGTCATTGTTTTTAAAATATATTATTTTTCCTTGTTTCCTTTCCTCACTGGGCTATTTTCCCTGTTGGGTCCCCTGGGCTTATAGCATCTTAATTTTCCAACTAGGGTTGTAGCTTAGTAAGTAAGTAAATAATAATAATAATAATAATAATAATAATAATAATAATAATAGAAATTATTTACAAATAGTAAAGATGTACTCCCCGAAAGCACCTATGTAAACATAGTAAAAAGTGCTCACCCTACGTAGTAAGCGGTGTAGTAAACATTAATCAGT
>NC_090759.1:67685722-67693222 GCF_036898095.1 Palaemon carinicauda
CACAGTTGCACAGTGATGATGTAAGTTGAAAGAAGATCAATGAATTGAAGAAATGAAGCAGGAATGAAGGTTAAGTAAAAAGCTAACATTTGGATTAAACTTGGAGTATAGGGACTTTGCAAAGACCCTTTGAATGTCAGTAATGACTGAGATGGTGTGAGCACATGGTGAGGATGGATGGTAGGGAGGGAGTGAAGAGGGCTTGGGAGGAATGTGGAAGAGGATACCTTTTATAGAAAGCCTTGGAGAGGGCACATCAGGCAACCGACCCTTTAATGTAGGGGTAACGATGGGAAAGAAGAATAATGAGCCAAGGAAAGATCAATGTCCTAGAGTCTGACAATACATGCATATGATCAGAGCCTGAAGACCTCTCCACCCAAGCTAGGAGCTGGGAGGTGCAGACAATGGCTGCTGATAAATCAGCAGGTAGAATGTATAGAAAGAGAGAGATGCAAGGTCACTTCCCTTAGCAGTGTGGGCAGGGCTCTAGGAAAAATGACATTGCAGTGTTTGCAATATTCATGCATTGACTGCATGTGCAAGAAAACTTTCAAAACATTTCTGTTCATACTCTTATGCAAAATGCTCATCAGCTATGCATTAAGGTCATGTCATTCACCTCTATCTACCAGACACACTCGTGCTTCCTGGATTTTAAGTTATATCCTTTCCAAGGTTTCTTATACTCCGTTTACCTAACCCTCTCATGGTCTTTCTTTCCTCCTAATATTTTTGAATCCTATGATCTTTCACCAACCATTGTTAACCATGCTCTCCGTACTGTCTAACCTGCGAAAATGTTTTAGGAAAAGGTCACTGTACTGTCAGCTCCCAAGACCCCTCTTCACCAATGTTAGGGTCAGATAGTGGCTGCTGATTACTTGGCTAGTAGAGTTATGGACGTCCCAAACACCCCATTGTTTGTTCACAAGGATAGGTTGTTGATTCTATTGAAAACTTGTAATGTAAGCGCAGTTCAATTTGGGCTCGCAGATTGCTAATCTCCGATGTTTTCACTAGTTGTGCTGACATTTCTCACACTCTTGGTTCTTTTTGCCTAACATATACCGTACAGACGATTAATTCCTGACAGTCAACTAGTTTTACTTTTATTCCAAGGAGTTGGCCCAATAATCTCTTCATATGTTCCAACTTTGGCTTTCATGGTCAATTCAAGTCTCTTCCTAATGTTCCACACACATCAGATTACCTAGTGTTTCACCTATTCCGTGATACTTATTAGTTCATCCTACCTTTTCTGTAAAACACTCTTTCTTTCACCCTACCTACTCTGTGACACTTCTATTCTTCTATCCTATCATCATGAATCATATTTACTCTCATATACCTATATAAATCGAGTTGCAATCTCTACCATCCCTATACTCATTCCAGGTTCCATCTTCCTGGTATCATTTTACCTTTCTCTTGCTCACAACCCTCAACTTTATTCTCATACAAACACTTTCAAACTCTCTCGGGTTTTTACAGCATTTTGTCACCATCCCCAGTCAGTACTGTATCATCTGGAGATATTAATAATTTCACACTCCACCTATGACTCATTTTCTGATCCCACAACTTATGAATCAATAACTTGCATCATTCCATTCATAAGAATACTTAGCAGCCATTTAATCATAGATACTTGCCTCTTTGATAGTTTTTAATTTTTTGATAATGAGAAATAAAAAAAATATTGAGTTACAGTTTTTATAGTTTAAAACAGTGTCAAAAGACATATACATACCTATCATTGATATGGGCATTCTTACTATTGAGTAAATATTATACTGCATGTAGGTCCAAGCAAAAGCTTTCCGTGTATACATGAAGAGGAAGGTAAGGGATACTGCAAAAGAGAGATTATGACATTATACAATTTATTTGGACATATTCGTTAAGTCAAACATGCATGGTTTTGTGAACTAATCCAGTATAGCTTGAGGGTGGTGTAACATCTTCACTACCACCAACTACTACTGAAACCTTGCTAATTTCTTTTAAACAAAGAACGTGTTGCAGTTTAACACAAGGTCTGCTATCTACAGGTGTTATTTTATTGCTTTCTTAGCCAAGTAAAAGATATCAGACATCTGATTTATTGTGTATTATTGTTTGTGGTGTGGTTTGCTGTCCACCGTTCTTATGCTATTAATGTTCATGATATGGAATGCAGTATTATACAGTAAGAGTTCATAAAATTATTGGTGCACTGTTCAGGTTTCATAGTATCTTCCTAGCTAATGGAAAGAAATAGATGAGAGTGAATATTCATTTGATATGTGTAAATGATGTTATGGCTTAGTTTTGAGCAAGAACCTAACATTTTGTTATATATGTGTGCAGTTAGTTTGTTATTGCAATGTTTAGTAACAGGAAGCTAATGTTATTTTTACCATAAGAAATCATTGTCATCCAAATGATGATGATGTAACCGAAGACATAAGCTCTAAGTTTTCCTGGGCGAGGTTGCATCACTGTCATGAGAGACTCCTTGACTGCATTTAGCGTTAGTTTCTTGCTTTTGGTGGATTTCCTGTTCTTCACTTTGATGCAGAACACAATGCAGACGTTGGAAAGGAGGCTGAAGCCAAATGCCGCCCAGAAGACACCCACGTATCCTGCTTTAGGGAAGATAATTGTACCTAGTGCATTACCAGCCGGTGATGCCAATTCCATCATTATGCCAGCAAGGGATAGTCTGGTCATTCTAGATCGCTCCTTCGAGTGGTCTCCAAGGTAAGCGTACATTGCCATGAACAGTCCCATTCCACTTCCTCCAAGGCCATAAGGAATGTAGCTCAAAACTAAAAGGTATGGCTCCCATTGCCAGAAGTAAGCATTGAGTAATATCACAACATACTTCAACGTAGAACCAACGGATGGAAGGAAGAGTGGGAGTACTCTCCCCTTGGTATCTCCCCAAGCACCAAGGAAAATCAAGACAATGATCCCCAGGCCGTACTCGAACCAAGACCCGTACATCTGGTAATTAGCTGTTAGTTTCTGTACCCTGTCTTGTTCGGCCGTGTGCCCTCCATTGTCGAGGTTGCTGCAAACTTCTTTGCTGTAGTTCAGTTGCAAGTTGCACGTCTTGTCGATCATCATGTTAGTTAAGAAAATGCTCTCTATAGAATAGGCTAGGAAGTGGAAGAACAGCAAGGGTTCCACGGAAATGCTCGACCATAAGGCCGTCAGTTTGGCCCAGCATAATGTAGGTTCAGTGGTTGGTACTACTTGGTTGTTTTTCTCCAGAAGGGGAGACTTCTCGTTTGGTGTCGCCGCCATGTTGGGGAGCGCTTCAGATGGTTTCTAACTAAATTTGTGTACTTTCTTCTTTATTTCACTTTCCGCAACTCACTTATATTTATTTCACTTTAAAATAAAAAATACCTTATGGACGGCTATATTAAAGCTCACTTTTATCAATATACGAGTGTTCCTTTTCATTCACAGTTGGAGTGAAATGGTCTGAAATTTGCACATGTCAGCAGTTTTTGTAGAGTATTTATTTTACTCGAGATTCTTTTAAGTACACCATTTGGTAAGATTGTTTACTAGTTCCTCTTTGTCACGTCACTTTATAAAGCAAGTACTTTGAAAATGATTCTTAGTCTCTCCGTTTTGTAAAGCAGGTTACTGATTTGTAGATTCATTCATTTCATATTGTGCATTCCCGTTACCTATTAACGCTTAAGTCATTCCGATTAGTGAGTTTTTCTGCTTTAGTAATTTTAAACCACTACATTTTTAAAGATATTTTACAATATCATCACGGGAATTTCTACACCCCGGTTGTTTAAGTTGTAAGATTAATAGCACCTTCAGTGCTGAACCGGTGCTGATTTTACAAAGCTAATTTTCGCTGACATTATGAAGCATGTCGAAATCTAGAGAAAAACCATCGTAAAATTACGTCATAGAATCAACAGGAAGAAGAACTAGAATCGATCTAATGCCCTTTGCTCTTCTCACTTGGTCATTTCTTCATCAAATTAAATATTTAGTCTGCGCAATGTCTATCTGGAAGTAGGTGCTTGTTCCAGACTAATTAGTGAGAGTTTCTTATATAAAAGTCTATACTCTTCGTTAGACTATATCGGAATGATGATAAAGACCCGCTTCTTTCAACTTCCCAACTGTAACTAAAATCTCTGGATAAATGCTGGTAGCAGATTAGACTCTGATTTAATCAAGCCAGGACCACAACAATGAAACTTAGTGGCATTTTACCGGCTACATAGATGTTTTTTTTTATAGCTATTTGGACCGTGTCAGCTGTTTTTTTTATCTTGGAGAGAGAGAGAGAGAGAGAGAGAGAGAGAGAGAGAGAGAGAGAGAGAGAGAGAGAGAGAGAGAGAGAGAGAGAGATAGTGTTAGTGTGTACCATCAACACCTTTACGCCCCCATTCTAGTCACCACATTTCCCAGTCGCTAGGATGGATAGAGCATCCGGTGATCAGAGTCGTGAACATTGAACAATTTATTCTCTTGTTTTACGAAGCATTCGACCACAATTAGGTTATTATTATTATTATTATTATTATTATTATTATTATTATTATTATTCGAGAATAAACGCCCGGTTCGGTCTCTTCACCGATGTAAAGTTAGGCCTACCACAGGGGCTGGGTCACATAAATCTTATTTCGCCAAAATTAGAAATGACAAAAGAATACAAGGTTGGTTAGAGGAGGCAATTAATTATCAGTCCATATTTTTTTTCTTTGATTCGTTATCGTTGGAATGTAGCGAAATGGTGGGGTTTTGAAAACAAATTGTAACAGCATTACGTAAAATGTAACATGACTGACACCAGATAAGCGGGTTTGATAAGCCTTTCGTGTTATTGAAGGTTTTAGAACATTTGATAGTAGTATCGCACACGTGTGCATTGAAATTGACCTTGGTTACACTATCGTGTTTTGGCTGCGATTGTGGTTGGTTATAAATTTAGTTCGAAGGACAAATATATGATAATATATTGGCAACAGTGAAATTCTTTTGAGTAGGAACAAATGCTTTAAAACTAAACATTATGAATAGACACAAAGGAGGAATTGTAAAGTTTATTTTTTGTGACAATAAGAAAGAATATTTAAAATTTATTTGTTTGCCAGGAATATAGAAAAGAAAATAATTAAATGATCTATTAGAAAAAAAAAAACGGCGAAACTAGGCAGTCGCCTAGGGAACAAGAATGAAAGGGGAGTGGACGCAGAAATAAGGATATCTTTAATATACTTAAACTGGAGGATTAAACTAATTCGAAGGAAGATAAAGTGATACAGTTAATGTTCCAGTGTCTGTTCTCTAAATGTAATCATCTAATTATATTATTTCTCGAATGAATTGTGATATTAGCTACCCTTAAAATGAGACTAGGAATCTTATGAAATTATTTAGGTAATAGATTATATCAGCCCATGTACGCGCATACAATAGGCATTCCTCTCTCTCTCTCTCTCTCTCTCTCTCTCTCTCTCTCTCTCTCTCTCTCTCTCTCTCTCTCTCTCTCTCTCTCTCTCAGCATCGGTATTTTTCCATAAGATTTTATGTGGCTCCGCCTACATCGTTTAACGTGTAATATACAAGAAAGTTATCTTCTGGACGCCTTACAAAATGTAACGTTAGTCCCATTAGAAAGGAATAGGTCACTATTCATAATGAACTAATAGATATAGTAGTAAATGATATAAGAAAGAAAATCTGAGAAATGTGCATACTGCTAAATACTTTTTCAATGATTACCTCCGCCAACGAAGTTGGGAGGAGGTTATGTTTTCGCCCCTGTTTGTGTGTTGTGTTTGTGAACAGCTTCCTGGGCCACAATTTTAATTGTAGAGTAATGAAACTTGCAAGGATCAACTTTTGTAAAAGAAAGACGGAAGTAATAAAATTTTGGAAGGTCAATGTCAAAGGTCATTGCCACGGTCAAGGCTAATGTTCAATTATTATTATTATTATTATTATTATTATTATTATTATTATTAATAATTGCTAAGCTACAACCATAGTTGGAAAAGCAGAATGCTATAAGCCCAGGGGCCCCAACAGGGAAAATAGCCCAGTGAGGAAAGGAAACAAGGAAAATTAAAATATTTCAAGGACAGTAACAACATTGAAATAAATAATTCCTATATAAACTATAAAAACTTTAACAAAACAAGAGGAAGAGAAATTAGATAGAATAGTGTGCCCGAGTGTACCCTCAAGGAAGAGAACTCCAATTCACGTAATCAACCATAAGTTTGGACATCGCTGTCACAGAGACTTCAAACTTGATGCATATGTAAATGTATGAAAATCCACTCCAATCATTACATGTTGAGGTCAAGGTCGAGAAATGCGATTCGGAGGAGGTTTGCGCTCTACATGTTGCCCCTCTAGTTCTGGGTGGTACACCTAAATTCCTAGTGCTAGTCATGTGGAACAAATGACACTTTTATGCGTTATAAGTTATAAGTTGGTGGAGATAATTCTGTGATAACTGTGAAAGAACATTTCTTGGGCCACGTGCCACTACGAGAATATAATTTTGCATTCATGGGTGAAAGTAATCTGAAAGAGTTAAAGAATATGAAACTGTGCCTTGACAACATGGTAGCAATCTGAGAGGCGAGTACAATTGTGTCCAAAAGAGAAATTCTTCAAAAGAATCCCAGGGCTTTGTTTGTGCTATTATTATTATTATTATTATTATTATTATTATTATTATTATTATTATTATTATTATTATTATTATTATTATTATTATTATTTTTGTCATTATTGTTATTATTATTGTTATTATTATTATTATTATTATTATTATTGTTATTATTATTATTATTATTGTTATTATTATTATTGTTATTATTATTATTGTTATTATTATTATTATTATCATTATTATTATTATTATTATTATTATTATTATTATTATTAATTGCTAAGCTACAACCCTAGTTGAAAAAGCAGAATGCTATAAGCCCAGGGGCCCCAACAGGGAAAATATCCCAGCGAGGAAAGGAAACAAGGAAAATTAAAATATTTCAAGGACAGTAACAACATTGAAATAAATAATTCCAATATAAACTATAAAAACTTTAACAAAACAAGAGGAAGAGAAATTAGATTGAATAGTGTGCCCGAGTGTACACTCAAGCAAGAGAACTCCAATTCACGTAATCAGCCTTAAGTTTGGACATCGCTGTCACAGAGACTTCAAACTTGATGCATATGTAAATGTATGAAAATCCACTCCAATCAATACATGTTGAGGACAAAGGCCAAGGTCGAGAAATGCGCTTCCTCGGCGGAGGTCTGCGCTCTACTGAGTGCCCCTCTAGTTCTGGGTGGTACACCTAAATTCCTAGTGCGAGTCATGTGGAACAAATGACACTTTTATGAGTTATAAGCTATAAGTTGATGGAGATAATTCTTAGGCCACGTGCCACTACGAGAATATAATTTTGCATTCATGGCTGAAAGTAATTTAGAAGAATTAAAGAA
>NC_090759.1:67708222-67718222 GCF_036898095.1 Palaemon carinicauda
TACTTTCTTATCTCCAAGGTCTTATGAGAAATGGTATTTCATGTTTTATCAGACTCTAGCAACAATGGCGCAATTGATCTGTCACATTTTTTTCTCGCATCGATTATTTTGACTCATTTCCTGTGAGATATTTTAGATGCAGAGGACATTGAGAAGGGCAACCCACAAGGGCTTGCATCCCGTCCTATATTGAGAGAGAGAGAGAGAGAGAGAGAGAGAGAGAGAGAGAGAGAGAGAGAGAGAGAGAGAGAGAGAGAGAGAGAGACCATCTCTGAAAACTTCAAAACTTCTTTATTTATTCATTATCTTCGTCTATTTCCAGCTAGTAATGATCATCATCCCTGCAATTCTTCTTTAAAATAGCTTTAACGATTATAAAAAGATTAAAACATTTAGAGAATAATATCTCGCTTCAAATCTACGTTGGAAATAAATTCACAATCGTCTGCACTACAATGAAAACGTCATTGTTTATCAATTAAAAAATCTAGTTAGATAAGATTTATGTGTATTGCCGTACGTTTGTTTTGATTATTGATGAGTCCAGTGATGGCATCTTATTCAACATGAAGATAAAATGAAACGGCTTGAGTCAGTGAAGTTAATTTAAATCTCTTAGATCTTGATTTACTTTTCCAGTTTTTCTCAGCCATCTTCTCTCGTCTTTATTGTAATAAAAAAACTTGGATTATTCATTAATTCATTCATATTTTCTAATTATTGAAGTGCTGTATCGTTTGCTATTCTTAGATCCAGGCCCGAACAGGTGGGCTCTAATTGGCAGCTACACAAGATGTGATTTATTACAGGGGAATTCAGTACCATTTGTATATATATATATATATATATATATATATATATATATATATATTTATTACTAGCTGAGGAAAGGAAATGGGTAAAATTATGTCTAAGTACACCTTCAAGCAAGAGAACTCCAACACAAGACAATGGAAGATGATGGTATAGAGGCTATAGCACTACTACTCTGGAGGTTATCCCCTTCCCAACAAATTTTTGGTCTTCCTCTTTTTAGGATGACCCATTTCTTTCTGGTGAGGGAAAATCCACTGGGCAGGTTTTCACTAAGGTTAGAGCGGGCATTGTTAGTGGCCTGACTGTTACTTACGCCCCATTTACGTAGTCTGTATTTTGATAGGTCTGAGGTCTCTAGTTCTTTCACAGTCATGGAACTCTTCGGTAATTCCAGATGACTTTACGATGATTGAAGAGTGGGTGCCTTGGTTCATTTGCTTGTTTGGTCTTTTCCTTTCCTAGCTATGGCATCTCAACGGATGTCAGGTGGTGCGATGCTGGGTAGTCTGTACAAAGCTGGGAAGGGTGTTGTTCAGAGTGTACCACCAGTGTTTAGTCAGCCGGCTTTATTTTGCTCAATATCCGCTCTTTTGGAGTGGTTTGATCTTTCCCACACAATAGCACAATATTCTGTAGTCGAGCAACTTAGTGCTAATGCTGTTTGCTTTAAAGTTTTTGCATCAGCTTCCCACTTGGTGGATGCTATTTTGGTATTACAAGGGGTCCTTGGAATGTTAGGATTGATACATTAGAAATGATTAACAATATCAGTTTAAGAAATTATTTCGAATTTAGTTCTATAATTTTTTATTATGTTTTGGTTTATTCTCATATTTTTTTTTAATATTTCCTTTAATTTTACATTAAATTTAACAAAAGTTTTTAGCCTGTAAAAGGAATAATTAAGTAAACTTTAACAATTTTATATAGTATAGCAGAAAGGAGAATGAACTTATTACTTCAAGAGGGGACAGTGTTAATGACAACAAGAAAGCAAAAACATACCATAAGATATCATGGTGATCCAGATACAAACTACGTGGGCAATTATGTGTGCCCTGCGGTACCCTTCTCTGGGTTTGAAAACCGCCATCAACGACTTCTTCACTGTCGCTAACGTCAGGTTTTTCCTCTCCCTCGTTGCACCCTCCTCCTCCTCTCCCTCGCGCCTTGGAGGAGGACCCGAGTCGAATCGAAGGAGGCCGTAGATTAAGGTGAGGATCGAGAAGACGAATTGGGCCCCGAACACAAGAACGTATCCTCCTCGCACGTAGAGGAGGGCGCCCATGAAGTGCCCCATAGGCCATGCTGCATACGACATGAGCCCCGTCAAGGACAACCTGGTGGTCCTCGAGCGGTTTCCAGAGTGGTTGCCAACGTACGCGTAAGCCGCCATAAAGATGGCCATCCATCCGCCTCCGAGTCCGTAGGGAATATAGGCCAAGATGAGGTAGCAGGGCTTCCAGTACCAAAAGTAGGCATTGCCCAAGAGGAGGAAGGCTTTCATGCTATCTCCGACCAAGGGCACGATCAGGGGCAATTTCCTGCCTTTGGTGTCACTCCATGCCCCGAGGAGGACCATCACGAATATGCCCAAGGAGGACTCGATCCAGTTGCAGTACAGCTGGTAAACACTGGTCACTTTCTGCACAGCGTCTTGTTCCAGCTCGTGGTCCCCAGAATCCAGGTTGTCACAGACGTCTTGGCTGTAGTTCAGCTGCAACTTACACACCTTGTCCACCATCATGTTGGTATTGAAGACGGAGGCCACGGCGTAGGACATCGCATGGAGGAACAGCAACGGTTCCACAGTTATGTTGCAGATGAGGTTCCTCAGCCGTTGGCCACATGACTGACGGGTGTCTGTAGAAGGCGTCGAAGAAGTAGTGGCAGCTAAGATGTGATCCGTTGATTGAAAACTCTCTTGACTCTGTAACAGAGGAGAGGTCTCGTTTGATTCTTTGATCAACATGGTCGGAGTTGTTGTTATTATTTTTACTTTTAGATTTTCGTCTGCATCAATTTATTTTTACTTGTGGTTATGTGTTTCCTTAAAGGTAATCAATATTTAATAATAGGCTATTAAATCGTTTATCTTTTACCTTGAATACAATTGTGTTTAGAAATAGTTAAGTTTCTCTTTGGTGTTGTCCCATATATCAGTATCCATTTAGCTTTGATTTTTTTTTCTTTTCGCAACTAATTGAAATTATCTTACCTACTTTTATCACTGATAATAATGATACTTGCATTTCTGATGCAAAAGATGAAAATCCTTCACTTCTATTTATTAAAGACAGTTTTTCTTTCATAGCGACTAGCATTTCATTATCCATTGATTATTTTAATCAGTATTTTTACGTTCCTTCTTCTCAGTCCTTTTATTTAAAGGTTTAAGTAGGCACTTGATTAACCTTGGAGCTCATTTTTTATTGTCTTATTCACTTAATTTTCTCTTTACTAATTTTCAATAATTTTTACATATTAGATTATCAATAATATGGTCAAATATTTGGCGTAATCATGTACTGTTCAAAATCTCTTTTCATCCATTTCCAGTGCACTTTCACCTTCACATATCTTATCAATATATCGTTTAACTAATTAGGAGATTATGTAAGATACTTATAACACAACTTGACTTTGCTAGTGAACTCCGAGAAACTTGTTTGCACAGTATCATAGAACGTCTCACTTTTAAGATAATTTGGTCCATTTATCCGATAAGGCCACCTGATACGATGCTAATGCAACACACAGGTGTCACTGATCAGTTTTATTTTCACTGATGCTTTCATTCAACAGTATATATTATAGCTGTCACATTTCTCCATTGCTAATTTTTCATCTGTAATATTTTTAGGAAATGTGGGGAAAAGTTAATCGATATTTTCAAAAATAGATATTGTTCTGTAAACAAATAAACACTGGCATTTATGGCAAGTATGTACGGACTACCTACTGCCTACCAAAACGTGTTCTTGGGATACCATAGCCATAACACACATACATCGCACATACACTATTTATAACTCCTCTTAACAGACACTGAAGTAACGTTAACCCCCAAAGCACTGTTTCAACGGTACTTAAATCATGGCAGTGGGAGAAGATACTGCCAAACCCTTACTGAATTATAATTCTTGATTCAATTCTGTTGCGTAAGGGTGAGCACCTCTCTGAGTGGGTTGCTGCTTCACGTGTGAGCAACAACAGACCGCGCAAGGACTCGGTGTTGCTTGGCAGTTGCTGAGAGTGGTTACTAACCGGCAGGATGCGCTGATGGGTGAATCAAAGGCACATGGTATGTACGCGTGACAGGAGTGCCTTGCATATATACCGTAGGTCTATGTTAGTAAATAGACCATATATTCTCTCTCTCTCTCTCTCTCTCTCTCTCTCTCTCTCTCTCTCTCTCTCTCTCTCTCTCTCTCTCTCTCTCAAAGCAGGTCCATGCGAGTAAATACACCAGATTCTCTCTCTCTCTCTCTCTCTCTCTCTCCTCTCCTCTCTCTCTCTCTCTCTCTCTCTCTCTCAATGTTAGTCCATGTTAGTAAACAAAACACAATTCTCTCTCTCTCTCTCTCTCTCTCTCTCTCTCTCTCTCTCTCTCTCTCTCTCTCTCTCTCTCTCTCTCTCTCTCTCTCAATCTCTCTCTCTCTCTCTCTCAATGTTAGTCCATGTTAGTAAACAAAACACAATTCTCTCTCTCTCTCTCTCTCTCTCTCTCTCTCTCTCTCTCTCTCTCTCTCTCTCTCAATGTTAGTCCATGTTAGTAAAACAAAATTCTCTCTCTCTCTCTCTCTCTCTCTCTCTCTCTCTCTCTCTCTCTCTCTCTCTCTCTCTCTCAAAGCAGGTCCATGCGAGTAAATACACCAGATTCTCTCTCTCTCTCTCTCTCTCTCTCTCTCTCTCTCTCTCTCTCTCTCTCTCTCTCTCTCTCTCAATGTTAGTCCATGTTAGTAAACAAAACACAATTCTCTCTCTCTCTCTCTCTCTCTCTCTCTCTCTCTCTCTCTCTCTCTCTCTCTCTCAATGTTAGTAAAACAAAATTCTCTCTCTCTCTCTCTCTCTCTCTTCTCTCTCTCTCTCTCTCTCTCTCTCTCTCTCTCTCATCACGCCTTTTGTATGTAATATCCCAAACGGAATGCCATCGGTACAAGGTCTTGGCTCAAGGCCAGCTTTACATAAGCTCCGCCAATTTGTGTTAGACTTAAAGACTTGTGTATTTAAGCTTCCTTTGATTTTAAATTTCGTGACAGTTGAATATATATATATATATATATATATATATATATATATATATATATATATATATATATATATATATATATATATATATATATATATATATATATATATCGGTTGGTTGTATGATGGAGATGCATTTAAATATTGTATTTTATTAGAGTATTAGTATTGTATCTCTCATTTTATATAACAGGTGGAAATATATATATATATATATATATATATATATATATATATATATATATATATATATATATATATATATATATATATATATATACATATACATATATATGTATACATATATATATATATGTATATATATACTGTGTAATATATATACTGTATATATATACATATATATATATATATATATATATATATACTATATATATATATATATATATATATATATATATATATATATATATATATATATATATATATATATATATATACACACACATATATATATATATATATTATATATTATATATATATATATATATATATATATATATATATATATATATATATATATATACAGTATACACCAGTATATAAAATCCTTCTCTCTCTCTCTCTCTCTCTCTCTCTCTCTCTCTCTCTCTCTCTCTCTCTCTCTCTCTCTCTCTCTCTCTCTCTCTCATCTGTCATATCTGACTTCTTGTCATCCACAGTGAAGTCTTCTTCGTACGAAACCCAGTAGAACCTCCGTCTTTTTCTTATATTACTCAACACTTTCTCTATTTTATTGACTAATCTTAAAATTAACTTCAAATCCAAAGCCTTATTTTTTTCTATTATTTGATGTTATTAAGGAAGCTTTAGTCTCATGCCACCGTCATTAATTGTCTTTAGTAGGTTTGGTAGTTTGGGTCTTTTAATTTGCCTTGCTTTACTTGTCAACTTTTTTTTTCTTTTTTTATCATTGATCATTCAATCCATCTTTGTTTTTACTAAATGTTTTTAATTACTTTAATGTCACAAGTGTCTTCATTCCTACATAGAAATCGCCTTATGTTGAAAGTGATTGAAATTATTTTGATTGAAGATTTGTTCTTTGTAATTGATGGAAACTTACTGTAGGTCCATTTTGGTAAATGACCAATTTCTCTCTCTCTCTCTCTCTCTCTCTCTCTCTCTCTCTCTCTCTCTCTCTCTCTCTCTCTCTCTCTCTCTCTCTGAAAGTATATGTGATCTATTGCTGCAGACTGTTTGAAACCAACGTAAATTTAACAAGTTTTGGGAATTCTATTCACAGAAGAACAATCTGAAGCTACACTGTTGTTAATCATTATTTTAGTTTATAGTTCACTACTGAAGATAACTATGTACGAGGTTATAGGAGGGGACATTTATAAGCAAAGTCAATAGAGATAACTGATTTATAGGTCTTGGAGGAGGGAATTTATATGCAAGGTGATGAGAGAGATAACTATTATAGATAGGTCATGGGAGAGGTGATTAATACACGACGTCATGAGAGAGATAACTGATTTATAGGTCATAAGAGAGGTAATTTATAAGCTAGGTTATGAGAGGGATCTCTTGATTTGTAGGTCATAGGAGAGGTAACTTATATGTGAGGTTATGTAAGAGATAAATTTTTATATATGTGTATATATATATATATATACATATATAAAAATTTATATATACTATATTATATATATATATATATATATATAGTATATATATATATATATATATATATATATATATACGATGCTGGTCTAGCATAAGAGTAAATATTTTATTTGTGTATTTAAGATGTATAGCCAGCTCGTAAGGTGAGTTCTACTCTCATAAGATTAAGTAATGTATTGTAGATTACATAAGACTTTTGTCATTCGTTAATTGTTTTCATTCAGTTTCGCATATGTAAATTTACGTTATTTTAAAGATTTAACTTTTTGTTATGAAGTCTTATGTCATCTTTGGGTATACTGTATGACACACACGAGGTATGAGCACGAGGGATTATGTAATTTTTATGTTCCCACATGGTTAGAAAAGACGTGAAAATTCTAAATTAATTTTATCTTTTTTTTCAATGTTTTGAGAGGTAGGTGGGCGGAGTTAGCTGAGAGAGGGTTGCTTCGCAAGCAAGGCTAGTACGCCTTTATTCAAATTACTACGTTGGCAACCTTGACGCCGCTAGACCATGCCCCCCCATGCTTCCAGTAGTCCGAACTGGAAAATTCTGGAAATAATTAAGTCAGTATATATAAGACCTAGCAATGCATAAGCAGCAGAAGAGACCCAGCCTATCCCTTTGAAAGAGCCAACCTTTGCCAGTCCTCTCTCTCTCTCTCAAGTGTGTAAAGTGTTCCCTCTCAAATGTGAATAATTGATTTCTATCCAATGTATAACGTGTATATTGTTGTTCAAACGTTCGTGATATTATCGGGTGAATAGTTAGAAGTGTAGTGTGTTTGTGTAAGTACATTTTATCATATGAACTTTTGTAACTGACCTTGTGAGATTTATGTTAACCCTGGATAGGTACGGTCCTCGGACACCCCTTTAAGGGTATACTCGGACGCGAACGACCCCGACGCCAAAAAAAATTCTTGAAAAATCAGTTTTTGCAGTAACCTCCTTTTTTCTTTTGCCAAAAAAAACTTCAATGAATGCTTAAAACAACTGTAAAGATAAATACTACTCATCTGCAGAAAAACTATTTATTATAAATATTTTAAAAAATTAAGTAGAAAAAAAAAAGACCTGACATAAAAATTCATAAAAAAAAAGTTTATACATATATACACAAATCCTTTTAGGAATTGATTCTTGAATGTTTAGGACACATCTTGATGTATTTTGGATGAAGTCAGACCCATGGAGGTGAAGATCTGAAATGAGAAAAAAAGGGTAACTTTTTTTGGCCAAAAAAAATTGTCCAAATTTCATGAATTTTTTTGGGTACCCAAATGAAATAGGAAGTGGCTAATTTTTTTAGGGAATAAACATATGTTATCCTAAAATAGAAATATGTAAAAAAATCTTCATTATTTTGTAAATTACATTTATATCAGGGGCCATATCTAAAGGTAATTTTTTGAGTACTTGGAAATTTCGTAAAAAAATACATATATTTAATATATAATATGATATTTATGCAGGTAAAAATATACCAAAATATCACAAATTCTATAGGGAATAAGAATATATATAGATAGGGCAGCTTACGCTTCGGATATGTCCACAAAATGGCCGCCAACCACACTGACTCAGACTCCCTAATCTGCCACTTGAAATGTAGGAAGGGTATGTCAATTTCAAGGTGTTATTTACTAATCTAATTATTATTGGATATGCATAAAAATTGTATGGTGGGTTGCTGGATAATTGTCGATTATTTTACGACTATAAAATTAAAATTCTGACCCAAAAAATTTTTTTTGAAGGGAAATAAAATCGAAAAAAAAAATGTAAAACAATATTTGTTGATATTCAATCAAAAAAAAAGTAAACAAAATTTTCCGACAAATAAACATCTAGAGGAATCATTACTCTGTGATAGTTCCTTAGTACGTAGTAATTTTGAAAGAATTGGGAAAAAACGAAAAAATGGCAATCACCGGAAAATCGAAGACATACCTATATATACGCCATATCTGGCTAAAAAAAAGATAGGCATGGGTAGCCAGATCATCTAGAAACACTTTCCAACACTATAAAAATAAAAGTTTTGCGACACTACTTGCCAATTCCTTACGGTAACATGACTAAGCAAAAAAAATGCAAAACAAATAAAAAGGGGCACTCGTGGAAAAATGGCCATTCTAATATACGGCATTTCAGAAAAAAAAAATTTCAGCCACGTGCTAGGCAAACCATCAAGGCATATTTTCCGACAAATAAACATATAAATGAAATATTACTCTGTGATAGTTCCTTAGTACGTAGTAATTTTGAAAGAAATGGGAAAAAACGAAAAAATGGCAATCACAGGAAAATCGAACACATACTTATATATACGCCATATCTGGCTAAAAAAAAAATAGGCATGGGTAGCCAGATCATCTAGAAACACTTTCCAACACTATAAAAATATAAGTTTTGCGACACTACTTGCCAATTCCTTACGGTAACATGACTAAGCAAAAAAATGCAAAACAAATAAAAAGGGGCACTCGCGGAAAAATGCCCAACATTCTAATATACGGCATCTCAGATAAAAAAAAAAGACATGCACGTGTTAGCCCAACCATCAAGGCACACTTTCTAACACATAAACATGAAAAAAAAATCAATAATATACGGCAATTCCTTACTACGTAGTAAATTTTTACAAATATTGAAAAAAACAGAAATTGGCAACCGCAGTTAAATACCCAATATACCAATAACTACGTCGTATCTGACAAAAACAAAATCACGCATGGGTAGCCAGATCATCTAGACACACTTTCCAACATTAAAAAAGCAAAAGTTTTACGACACTATTTCGCAATATCTTACGGAAAAATGACTTGGCAAAAAAATTAAAAAAGATTAAAAAGGGACACTCGCGGTAAAATGCCCGACATTCTAATATACGACATCTCAGATAAAAAAAAAGACATGCACGTGTTAGCCCAACCATCAAGGCACACTTTCCAACACATAAACATGAAAAAAAAATGAATAATATACGGCAATTCCTTACTACGTAGTAATTTTTACAAATATTGAAAAAAAAACAGAAATTGGTAACCGCAGTTAAATACCCAATATACCAATAACTACGTCGTATCTGACAAAAACAAAGTCATGCATGGGTAGCCAGATCATCTAGACACACTTTCCAACACTAAACAAGCAAAAGTTTTACGACACTATTTGGCAATATCTTACGGAAAAATGACTTGGCAAAAAAATGAAAAAAAATGAAAAAGGGGCACTCGCGGTAAAATGGTCCTCGTGGTGATGAACGACATTTTAA
>NC_090759.1:67720722-67728222 GCF_036898095.1 Palaemon carinicauda
CTCATATATATATATATACATATACATATATATATATATATATATATATATATATATATATATATATATATATAAGGTTATGGGAGAAGGCACTTCTAAAAGGAATGTTATAGAATTGGTAATTGTTATTTGCAAGGTCATAGCTGAGATGGTAGTTTATAGTTCTGCCCTTTACCACTCACGTTATCACAGTATTACACACACTCATACGAAAAGTTGTTGTTTTCTTTGCGTTTTTATTTTATTGGTAGTCGCCCTTCCAAGCACCAATCAGACTGGACTTTGCTTTTGAAAATTAAATAAGATCAATTTTACCTACAAATGTGGAAGGAATATGAAATATAAAATTGAAACCCAGAGTCATAAGGCTTTAGTTTATGTTTTATTATTACAGTTCTTATTTACAGAGGTAATTATTTTATTTGTGTAATGTAGCAAGTACGCTTATTTCTATATGGTATCGATTGTCTACGATTAGACAATATTGTAGACGAGTAGACAGAGCCCCCATTATTTTCAAAATGTCCACGAGTAGACAGAAACACAGTTTTCAATATATTGCTTATTACGCGCAAGCAATATATTTTCGTGGCGCCGTCTACAAGTAGACAGGTCTTTTTTCTCGAGATATCGTGGACGAGTAGACAGAGCTCCATTTCGAGATATTGTCTACTACTGTTCAAATAGGCACGTAGCTTCCCTTTTTGTTCCGGACCATCGAGTTGAATCTGCAAGAGATAAAGAAAAAGAATTGTTTTTTACCATGTGAATTTTCTTTATTTAGAGGCCGATGGGCATGGCAATCCAGAAGTCAAACCAATGATTAGTGGAGAGCATAATTTTTAAAGTTTACTGTTTGAAAAAAAATTATGTTAATTCCCTTTTCCATCATTGTTTTTTAGTTACCTGTATTAAGACCTCGACAGTCTACACTCACAAGTACCAACACACTCACACATATGTACAGTATATATATTTGCTAAATCATTTGTTGTATATATTATTTTAAGACAATACTTTTTAAGTTTTTTGTGCCTATCTCGCCACAGCTAGAGTTTTGAAGGAAAAGTTAAATTTATCCAACTGTGGCCAACAGCTGTTTCGGCCAATAGCTAATGGCATTCATCAGGGCATATTTAGAAAAGAAATGTTTATATTTATATAATACTGCATTCAAGCAAACAAAACTTAGAAATCTAAAAACATCGGAAAAACAAATATTTGTGGAAGCACTACTTAATGTATCTGGTTCTTTGAGGAAGTCTCCAGGATAAGTTGTGGAGGCATGTTAAGTAATGTTTTCCTGCTGGAGGGAAGACATAGTTTAAGGGAATATGAGTGTTCAGCACAGACTGTTGCTGTTGCATCTTGAAGCATATTGCTTCAGCATTCACTAACCTCTCTTTGTGAACAACTTTAGTGTTCCTGATAGGCTCATATGATAGTGTGTGCAGGGGATTCCTTAACTTAGTGAATTGGTTTGTTACCATGATCAGCAAAGCTATACTAGTGAGGGTCATCCATACTAGGTTGGTGTGCTGTGAGGGATCAGACAAAAGTCTCCCACCATCACCAATCTGCACTGGCCTGCGTGGTGATGGAATTTGGTCACACCCCTGGCATAAATAAAGGACATGTCTGAGGCCTTTGTCCTGCAGTGGACTGGAAACTGCTGCGTTTACTGTTGTGTGTTTGTATGTGTGTTTCTATTAAAATTATGGAATGAAACATTCTTGATTTCTTGGCTGCTGAAAACTCATGAAAGTGAAAATCAAACAATTCAGAAGATGTTTAAGAATAAATAAATAATACCTTTCAGAATGAAATTACAAAATATATACATCGAATCATAAGACAAAACTCTACAATATTAAGAAATATCATTAGAAAACAACGCAAAATTATAATACTCTTTAAATTAAAGAATAGAGAAGAGATAAAATAAAAAATATCGAAACAACGGAAAATAAAATTGCAAATGATAGAATAAAAACTTGAGAAATAAAACTCGTGGGTACAAATTAGAATGAAGAAGAAACATGATAAATTAAATTGAATATATATATATACATATATATATATATATATATATATATATATATATATATATATATATATATATATAAAATGTACTAATAAAACCCTGAACTACAAAAAAAAATAAGAAAAAAGAAATAGAATCAAACCAACGACGAAGTATCAACTCACAAATAAATGAGCAGAGAAACTGCTGTCACCGAAGCGCTGACGAAGTATATGGTTCCCGGAAAGGCCTCTACTGTAGAGTTGTAGACGAACGTGTAGACAGGCGCCGAGAAGAGTGGCACCAGGGCCTCCCACGATGCCAAGAGCGAGAAGATGGCTCCTACTTCCTCAGGAGGAACTAGCTTGCTGATCACCGCCCTTGTTACGATTAGCGGGAGGCCCGCTAGGAAGGATAGCGTGGCAGCTGTTGTGGATAATTTTGTTATTATTATTATTAATATTATTATTATTATCTTAGCTACAACCCTAGTTGGGAAAGCAGGATGCTGTAAGCCCAAGGGCTCCAAGAACGAAAAATAGCTCAGGGAGGAAAGGAAGTAAAGCTATAAATAAACTACAAGAGAAGTAATGAACTTTTAATATAATATATTTGAAGAACAGTAGCAATATTAGAATAGGTCTTTCATATATAAGCTATAAAGAGAGAATTATATTGTTGCTAAAGAAGCTGACTATGAAAATTTAAAAATAAAATGTCCAAAAATACCTTTGTAAACTTAAAACTCGAAAATATATGATACATAGTAACGGAATTTACAAGACTTGCAAATGTCGAACTTACCCAAATACAAAAACCATGGAGCAGGACTGACCGCTATCAGCACCAGACCAATCATCTTGCTAATGCATCCAATGAGACCAATAGTGGTATCTGGCATCCTGAGTTGGTAGCTGAGGACTGGTAGGACCAATGAGGTTCCTGCGGGTAGGATCCGCTATAAAAAACAGTGGGTCACTAACTAAATAATTTTGGTAATAGAATGATGGAAGTTTTATTTTGTCTCGTCAAGTAATTGTGTTGCCTTTCAGTGATGTCTGTATACTTTATGTACAGTATTTCCTTTTCTAATGAGGTGAAACACTACGTCATAGCTAGGAAGTTCTCTGTATAAGCAACCACAAACTAGTCCCAGCACTGTAAGGCTCACTTCACATGAGTGGAGTGATGCCGCATAGTTTTATCCGTGCGGATTAGAATAAATGAAGATCATTGAAGCTTATCATATGCTGCCCGCTTGGAAAAAATTCCAAGCGGCATTAATTTACTAATCACGTGCAGTGCTAAAACCTGCTGGGCTGCTCTGGTAAAATCCGCTCGTGTGAAGACATGTCTCCTAACGGGCGAAAATATTTCTGTACGAAAAAAAATCCCCTTGTGTGAAGACATGTCTCCTAACGAGCGTAAATATTTCCTTAAGGAAAATAATGCGCTCGTGTAAAGACATTTCTCTTAACAAGCGAAAATATTTTCATATGGAAAAAAATCCGCTGCGAGAAGATATGCCTCCAAATGAGTGAAAATATTTCCGTATGGAAAAAAATCTGCCCGTGTGAAGACATGTCTCCTAACTCCTAACGAGCGTAAATATTTCAGCATGGGAAAAAAAAACCCCGTGTGAAGACATGTCTCCAAATGAACAGAAATATTTCTGTACGGAAAAAAAAACGCTCGTGTGAAGACATGTCTCCTAACGAGAGTAAATATTTCCGTAAGGATAATAATGCCGTGTGAAGACATGTCTCCTAACGAGCGTGAATTTTTCCGTAAGGAAAATAATCCGCTGTGTGAAGACATCTCTCCTAATGAACGGAAATCTTTCCGTACGGAAAAAAAAACCGCTTGTGTGAAGACATGTCTCCTAACGAGCTTAAATATTTCCATACGGAAAAAAATCCTCTGTGTGAAGACATGTCTCATAACGAGCGTAAATATTTGCATACGGAAAAAAATCTGCTGTGCGAAGACATGTCTCCTTACGAGCGTAAATATTTGCATACGGGAAAAAATCTGCTGTGTGAAGACACCTCTCCAAAAGAGCGTAGATATTTACATATGGAAAAAATCCGCTGTGTGAAGACATGTCTCCAAACGAGTGTAAATATTTCCATACGGGAAAAAATCCGCTGTGTGAAGACAGGCCTCCTAAAGAGTGTAGATATTTCCGTACAGAAAAACATCCACTGTGTGAAGACGTCTCTAAATGAACGGAAATGTTTCCGTACGGAAAAAAATCTGCTATGTGAAGACATGTCTCCTAACGAGCGTAAATATTACCATACGGAAAAAAATCCTCTGTGTGAAAACATGCCTCCTAACGAGCAGAAATATTTCCGTACCGAAAAAATCCCCTAGGGTGAAGCGAGCCTATCTTCAAACTTCTACCCTCCGGGAATGGGGCGTTGTCTAGTTCATATCTTACATACGCAGTTGATGCTTGAAGTTAGTAGTATTTCTCTAGGTAATGATGGTTATGAATGGTGCTTCTTAAGCTTATGTTGGTAATAAAATTTACTTGTCAAGGAGTAGGGCTTCTTGAAGTGATGCTAGCTATGGGTATTGCTTTTTAAGGTGATGTTGGCAACAAGTCGTGTTAGTTGTAAGTATTGCTTCTTGAGCTGGTGCCTGTAATATGTATTGCTTCTTTAAATGCTGTCGGTAGTAAGAAGTCCTTAGTAAGTTGATGTTGGTAATACAGTGATTTTCAAATTAAAGCCGGTAAACAGTAGTGATTTTCCAATTGATGTTGGTAATGAGTAGGGCTTTCAGTAATGGATAGTCTTAAGGTTAGTAATGAGTTCACCTTATTCCGATGTTAGTAATGAATGACATTTTTCAAACTAAGATAGGCAATGAATAAAGGTTTCCAAAATAACATTGGTAATGGGTAATGTTTCTCAAACATGTTAATTATGAGTTGAACATCTTATACTGATGTTAGTATTGAGTAATACTTTAAAGGTAATGTTTATGATGACAAAAATAATGCTGGTAATGAATAGGCGCTGGGGACAGAAATTCATTATAAAATATGATGCAATTTAACACGGTAGATTAGTGACTCTAACTTGGGTCTCATTTAACTGATTTTAATATATAGAATATAAATATAAAAAAGCCGTGAAATGTGTGGTATATAATGATGATCTTACCAACACTTCCAAAGACAATGTCGAAAATGCTGAGGTTGACAAACTGCTCGTAGGTCCATTTGAATCTGGCCTTGGTGTAAAGGTACTTCAACTGATGACCACCTGAAATTTTTAATTTTTTTTAAATTTTATTGAAGTACACACACACACACACACACACATATATATATATATATATATATATATATATATATATATATATATATATATATGTGTGTGTGTGTGTGTGCCAATATCTTAGATGTACAGTATATATGTTTTTATACATTTGAGTATACTGTGTATATATATATATATATATATATGTGTGTGTGTGTGTGTGTGTGTGTGTGTTATATATTATGAAATTGGGTGTTTTCTAATTTGTCAAGTAATATCATTCTGGTCTTTTTTGCACGCATTTATGGAAAAGGAATGCTTTCCTCATGTCCTGTTCCATAGATGCTCAAGGGCCTGTGTGCCAACGGCATCTGTCATGTTTTGGTAGTTACTCGTCCAAGTATCAAGTATCTATAATTCCACGTCACGCTCAGGAGAGAGGGAGTAGTCATACCACGTTGAGAGGAGTGTACCCCACGAGGTACACTCCGAAACCCCACTCTTCGATAAGTTGCCGAACGAGTGGGTTGTAGTTAGGAAAGGGGGGAAGGGGATGGAAGTGTTGAATCTGTATGTGTGCGCGTTTGTACATATATATCTAAATATTTAGACGTCATTTCTGACGGGTCACGTACACTAGCATGTATATATCATATCGATGAAGTGTGAGAATAATTGAACTATATATGTAATAAAATCGGATGTTATCAGACAAACAGACAGAGACTCCACCTCCCACGCACCCAATATGAAGAGCAGGAGACACATGGCCACCATGAGGGAGAAGATCCTGGCCCTTACGTGGCCCTCCCTCTTCCTGGTGGCGATAGCCAGCGACCCCTTGATCTTGGACAGATCGAAGAGGTCCTTCACCATCTGATTCCTGACTGAAGGGCGCTGGTGGGGGTCTGGGGAGGGCTCCACAGAGGGACCCCTGGAGTCCTCGATTCGAAGCAATATGTAGATGAGTCCCAGCAGGAATGCTGAGGAGCTGATTGTGAAGACGCCTTTGTAGCCGAATCTGTTGTGGGTGGAATAATACATGTTTGGTTATTATTATTGTTATTATTATTATTATTATTACAACCTAGTTAAATAAAAAGCAGGGTGCGGTAAGCACAAGTGCTCCAACAAGGAAAAATAGCCTTATAAGGAAAAAACATAAGGAAACAGGTAGAATAGTGTTCCTGAGTGTTTCCCCAAACAAGAGAACTCTAAACCCCCCCCCCCTCCAAGACAGTGTAAGACCATGGTACAGAGGCTATGGCACTACCCAAGACCAGAGAACAGTGGTTTGATTTTGGAGTGTTCTTCTCCTAGCAGGGCTGCTTACCATAGCTAAAGAGTCTCCTTTACCCTTACCAAGAGGAAAGTAGCCACTGAGCAATTACGGTACAGTAGTTACCTCCTTAAGTGAAGAAGATTTTTTCCTGTTATCTTAGTGTTGTCAGGTGTATGGGGAAAGAGGATATTGATTGTATTTGATTATTGAATACGTTGTACTCGTGACGACATGTACAGTAGTTGTCAAAAAGGACTGACCTAATATTAATTTCAATATTAAGTACTTCATAACTACTAGTCGGAAGGACTTGGATTAGGGAAACTATTATTATTATTATTATTATTATTATTATTATTATTATTATTATTGTTGTTGTTGTTGTTGTTATTACTTGCTAAGCTACAACCTTAAATGGAAAAGCAGGATGCAATAAGCCCAAGGGATCCTACAGGGAAAATAGCCCAGTGAGGAAAGGAAACAAGGAAAAATTAAATATTTTTAGAACAGTAACAACATTAAAATAAATATTTCCTATGTAAACTATAGAAATTTTAAAGGCATTTCATTGAGAAGTGACAATTGAAGGGACTATATTGAGCCTGAGGGTCAGTGATAGATTATAATCTTATTCTATATTATTACTAAGATATAATAGTTCATAATGATGTCTTAGAACTCATAATCGTTGGCTGGAAAAAGATCTCTTTATGTCATTAGCCTTCACATGTCTTCGAAGCGTGTTCATAATATCTCTCATGGTGTCTAAAAACATTCATATCTTAATGAAACTTAATAAAATGATTTAGAACCTGTGATGTCTTATCACTAATTGCTTCGTTTATATCATTATTTGTGATAGTGTCGTTTATTATTATTATTATTATTATTATTATTATTATTATTACTAGCCAAGCTACAAC
>NC_090759.1:67740722-67743222 GCF_036898095.1 Palaemon carinicauda
ACGGGTGGCGTAGAGTAATATAAAGGTAATCGAAGAGCTTATAACTAATTAGTAAATCATAAACAAACAAAGTGAACAAGGAGATTCCAACTCACCTTTTCCAGGACCATATTGGTAACGAGCGTCGTCTGCATGGTCCAAGCCAGCACATTGAGAAACATGAGCGGCTCCACCGTGATGTTGCTGACCACGAAGCCCAAGCGTGTCTTTAGCCTCTGCTTTCTGCTGGGCGCCTCTATGGGCTGACCGCAACATTGGCAAGACGGCGAAGGGTTCACGTTCCTCGATAATAAAGGTCTCGTCTCTGTGAACCCTGCTAGGTCAGTCAGGGTTGTCGATCTGTCGCATGATTTCGCCGATTTGTATTCGTCCGAAGTTTGACTGCTGGATGAGCTGGAAGAGCTGGAACAGCTCCCGAAGGTACGATCGTTGGTTGAGGGTGCCCTTTCGGGGCAGTCCTTTTCGTAGACGTCTCTGGGCATTGGGGCTTTATTGATTTCTGCAGGTCATGGTAGAAATTGTTTTTATTTTCTGAGTCGACATGAGATCTTGCTGGATAGAGTTCAGTCTCAAGTAGGGAGAATGGAATATGATTCTTGAGGTATAAAAGCCAAAGATGATATGACCCCAAGAAAGGTTGTCTGACGTTTATGTGGAAATACGACCTAAGGAGATGTTTCAATTGATTTAGTGATGGAGTTCGTCCATTGTTTATAATTTTTTAGTTCACGTAAGCTTCCGAGACTGGTTTTTACTTTTTCAGAGATCATTAGTTCTCGGGCGATACTTCAATTTTGTTGATATGTTGTAGATGTGGATTGCCTAAGACACGGGCTCTTGCAATACGGCTGTTCGTTATGTTGATGGGAGTCTCTTTCACCTGAAAGAGAATTCGAGAATTAGAATTTTAGGAGAATATACGAAAGATAGTCGTGGATTACATTCTCTTATTGTTCGGTATTATATATATGAAGCAAGATCTCTCTCTCTCTCTCTCTCTCTCTCTCTCTCTCTCTCTCTCTCTCTCTCTCTAAATATGAGCAACCATACAAAAACACCAATAATGATAATATTTCTTTAATATTACCTATAAGTTATCTAAGCATAATATTTATTTTAAATGTTAAGTAGTTTCAATGCATATATGTTTCAAAGATATATGGACGTTTTATTAATTGGAATCTTATTATTATTATTATTATTATTATTATTATTATTATTATTATTTTATTATTATAATTATTACTATTATTATTATTATTCTATTATTATTATCATTATTATGATTATTATTACTATTATCATTATTATTCTATTATTATTAATATAATTATTATTATCATTATTATTCTATTTTTATAATTTCATTATTATTATTATTATTATTATTATATAATTATTATTATTATTATATAATTATTATTATTATTATTATTATTATTATTATTATTATTTTAGTAAATTTCTTATCCCCTAAATATCATACCGAAAAACGTGCACTCGTATTTTCATCAAGACTTATAAACCCTATTTCTGTTGTTAATTGTCTCAGATAATATTCAACTCGTGACATTTAACATTTAGGAGGATCTCCTCGTGATTTTCGGCTCAGAGTTGCAGACTAGAATGGTGTATAAGCGACGACCGGAAGTTAGGAGTGACTGGCGTGTTGGAAAACCTTCCATATATATATATATATATATATATATATATATATATATATATATATATATATATATATATACACACATATATATATATATATATATTGTATGTATGCAGTATACGGTATATATAAATATATCAATATACATATATATATATATATATATATATATATATATATATATATATATATATATATATATATATATATATATATATATTCATCAGCTGTTACTAATCCACTTTAGAACAAAGGCCTCAGATATGTTCTTATTCACATCTGGGATTTGGCCAGTTTTTATCACCGCGTTGGCTGGCCACTGCGAAGTGGCCAGAATTAACATTACGGCGCTGGCCACTTGATTTTTCTCTAATTGCTCCCAAAAATTTTACCTTTTTTGATGCAAAGTATAGAATAACGACTCCGTTAAAGTGGAGTCTTTAAAGGGCATCATAAATTAATAATTGACGTTACATGACGTAGGCCTAAATACAGAGTAGTCAGCGACCTGTTTGTATAGTCCGATGGCATTTTACACGTTGCTGTTCCATTCTTTATCTTTCGTTTCATGATATGCTAATATATTAGTTACAGCTTCCAATTAACTCAGCACTAAATTCGCTAGCTTTTAATTTGACATTAAACACAAAGTTACGGATCATTTAAATCTATATCCTACCCAGTGTGTTAATGTTACAACAGTAAGGTGCAGTATAATGTATACCATTAAACCTTGAAGATGGGGTTTAAATATTTACTAGTTGAATTTAAATGGAATGTCGACTAGCAAATATCCACGACGGAGATGAAGCAGAATTTGCTCACCCTTCAGGG
>NC_090759.1:67758222-67765194 GCF_036898095.1 Palaemon carinicauda
CGCCGTTCCTTTTTGGCCTTTTTCGACTATGTTTGCTGGCAGTGGGCCAAGTGATTCTCTCTCTCTCTCTCTCTCTCTCTCTCTCTCTCTCTCTCTCTCTCTCTCTCTCTCTCTCTCTCTCTCTCTCTCTCTCTCTCCCCCTCTGCTTCTTCTGAATTTAACATAATCTGCCTAGGCACATTAGATCAGGCTCATTAACCTTCAGGTATCTGTTGCTAACTCCTTGAAATCCTTCGAGCGCACAGAGCTTACCTGTGAAGCAAGCACTCGTGCCTGATTATCATGCTTATCTTAGTGTAATCTAAAAGCAGTTGATAAATTGCTTTGTCTTTATTGCTTGAACACTGATCCTTGTGCAAGTTTATTGATGGCTGGAAGTGGTTTATTTAAAGCACCAATCAAACCAGGTCTATTGAGAGTTTGCGCCAAATGAAAACCCGTTGAGCTGTGTTCGAATGTTCAAAAGAGACTCAATTTCTATCGAGATTGCTGTTGTTTTTGTCTTCTTTCCTGGTTTATGATTTTATTTTGTATCTCTTTATTTGTCGTAATAGCTAGGGTTGTCGTGGCCTATGTGGTAACATCCCTGACTGGTGATCGCCAGACTGGGGTTTGAGTCACGCTCAAATTCGTTAGTTTCTCTGGTCGCTGGCAACCTCACTATGCTTGTGAGCTAAGGTTGGGGCGCTTGGGGAAGCCTATAGGTCTATCTACCTAGTCATCATCTGCCATTGCCTGGCTCTCCTTGGTCCCAGCTTGGATGGAGAGGGGGATTAGGCGCTGATCATATGTATATATGATCAGTGTCTAGGGCATTGTCCGTTGCCTCTGCCATTCATGAGTGGCTTTTAAACCTTAAACCAGATGTTGATTTCCTTTATTGGGCAGTTTCACACCAAGGCAAAGGGGATGCGAGAAAGCTGAAAATCAATCAATCAATCAGTGCTCTTGGTGTGAACCTGCCCTGCAATTTTCCTGGTAAATTTACAGAGCTGATGCGTCCTGTTTGATAATGAAAATAATTTTCTTAATAGTTTAGGAAGTAATAAATTATTTTATTGTCTATCTTGTAATTAGCACAATTTTAACGTACCATATCTTGAAGCAGGATTTTTTAATATCTTTTTTAATCATATTTGTTTTGTTGCATTTCTATAGCTTTCTTTTTATATATACTATTTGATTTGTGTAACTTTTATCTTACAAATAGTAATTGTGTTTTTACAAAAAAGTTCAAGTGGAAAAACGCAAAAACTTTTTATTTCTGGGAAAAAACTTCTATCGACAGAAAGTCGCTTCAATATTCGACAGAACGACCTGAAATCGTATAACTATTTGTAATATAAAAGTTACACAAATTATATTGTTTAAATAATAAAAGAAAGCTATAGAAATTCAACAAAACAAATATGATTAAAAAAAGGAATACAAAAAACCCTGCTTTAGGATGTGGTACGTTAAAACTGTACATATTACCTCAGCTCTCTCTCTCCTCTCTCTCTCCTCTCTCTCTCTCTTCTCTCTCTCTCTCTCTCTCTCTCTCTCTCTCTCTCTCTCTCAGCCCTTCTCTTGCTAGTTCCTTTGCTCTAGTTATTTAATTTATTTCTTATATATCCGCTCCAAACTTTCTCTCCTCTCTCTCTCTCTCTCTCTCTCTCCTCTCTCCTCTCTCTCTCTCTCTCTCTCTCTCTCTCTCTCTCTCTCTCTCTCTCTCTCTCTCTCAGTCCCTTCTCTTGCTAGTTCCTTTGATCTCGTTATTTCATTTTTATTCTTATATATCCTCTCCAAACTTCCAACCATTCATATTGTTTACTATTATTCATATGAATTACAGATTTGCCACAGCTGAGGTTTAATTTGGCTAATGAAACTAAAATTAGGACCTGCTGCCGTGGTCTCGTGTTTGATCCAGAAAAGGCATCCGTATGCCGAGCAGACCTAAGGGTCAGACCGATGCCTGAAAGGTAGGACCAAGGTCTACCCATGGATTCAGGTGTTGGACTGGTTAGGTAGATGGATTTCCCAGTATGCTAGCCACTCTGTGAGGCAGCGGGGTAAATGGATTGTGGTATCTCTATAGGTTTTCTCATTATTTCTAACCATGACGTAATGTTTGCACATCTGATCGCTACTGGTATGTGAAGCTTTTTTTTTTTTTTTTTTTTTGGGGGGGCCTGCATTAATGCATTATTTTTTTCTTGATCAAAAGTCATGGTCTGGATTTAACAAGAAAATCCTAAAAAGAAAGAAGAAAATTAAGAAAATAGAATAGATAATCTTAAAAGAAAAGAGAAAAATCAGGAAATAGAAAAGAAAATCTTAAAAGAAAAAGAAGAAAATTAAGAAAATAGATTAGAACATCTTAAAAGAAAAGAAGAAAATTAAGAAAATAGATTAGAACATCTTAAAAGAAAAGAAGATAAAAAATCATAAAAGAAAAGAAGAAATTAAGAAAATATATTGTTCATGATTATTTGAGTATGGATTCAAATAATAGTTACACCTCAACATTGGAAAAAAATCAATGTTGAAGACAAGTATTTACAAGAACATGGAACTGTAATAATACAATCTTATATTAGGTACATCATTCTAATTTCTTGTAGTTGCTTCAGGAGAGAGTGAAAAACTAAAGAAAAACTTCCATTGAAACTTTCTCCAAACTCACAGAGTATTTTTTTCAATAGAACTATTTAAATTCTCAGAAGAAAACTTGGGGAGCCAAGTGGAATACTGAAAAAAATGAATGGCAAAGGCAAGGGAGAGTGACAATGCCCTATCAAGCAGGACAATGCCCTAGAGACTGACCATATATACATATGATCAGCGCCCAGCCACCCTCTCCACCTAAGCGAGGACCATGGATAGGCAGGCAATGGTTGCTGATGACTCAGCAAGTAAACCTATAAGCTCCCCGCCAAACCCCTCATTCTTAGCTTACATGGATGGCGAGGTTGCAGACACTAAAGACACTATCGAGTTTGTGGTCGACTCGAACCTCAGTCTGGCAGAACGCCAGGGCAGGGACGTTTCAAATAGGTCAGATTAAAATATTTTATAAAGAAAGACTTTTAAAGGGGGAGAGAGAGAGAGAGAGAGAGGTATTGTCAGTTTCTCCTAGACAGAACAATGACTGACAACAGCCTCTGTCAGACGGTAAAAAGAAAATAATGAATGCACATAAATAACTATAAAACAATCGAACATGCATCTGGTAATCAAAACGACCACAAAGCTTGACTCCCAACTTAAAGAAAAGGACGTAAAACAAAGAATGCAAATAGAACAGCAATTGTTGTTGATGTAGATTGTCTGGCCCTTGTGGCCAAGCACGGGATCTTACAATTCTGTAGCCCGAAGTGGTGGCCTTTGTGGTAACGTCCCTGACTGGTGATCACCAGACTGGGGCTCGAGTCCCGCTCAGACCATTTGGTCGCTGCAACCTCACCCTCCTTGCGAGCTAAGGATTGGGGTTTGGGGAAGCCTATGGGTCTATCTGCTGAGTCATCAGCAATCATTGCCTGGCCCTCCTTGGTCCTAGCTTGGGTGGAGAGGTGCTTGAGCGCTGATCACATGTAAATATGGTTAGTCTCTAGGGCATTGTCTTCCTTGATAGGGCAATGTCACTGTCACTTGGCTCTGCCATTTATGAGCGGCCTTTAAACCACTAAATAATTCAGAAAGGGTGAATAGCTCATAGAGAGTCCTTCAGCAGGTCCACTCCTAACACCTACTCGTTCAGGAGAGCTAATGTCTACTCCTTTAGTATATATTCTAAGAAGGAGGGGTATATTATCTTCTGGTGTCCTACGGAGGGATACCTTTCGGGTAACTGTGCATGTATTTCAGAAGGTATTCAAAGCAAGTAGCAGTAAAACCTAACAGAAAAACACTGTTCCCATCAGTCAAGAATCAAATCACACCACTAATGGTGACTTGGGGTTCAGGAATCTTCAAACTCAGAAGTCTTATGTAACTATTAACATCATTGAGGGGAACTCTCTGCGATGTAGAACTAAATGAGAGTAACTTGAAATCATAAAACAACAGGTCTCTTATTTATATTGGCTATTTTTAAGAATCCTCTCCGAAAAAATGTACATGTCCTGCTACTGTTAAAATTATGCACTTTTTCTCCTCATGGAGAGACGTATATGTAAATAATTCTCTCTGGAAATGTACGTTGACATGCAATTTGAAAATGAACTCCACTCACTCACTGGAAATCTTTAGTGTAAGTGTACAAAATATAAAGGACCCAATACACTTATACATTTAGACTCGGGCACTCGTTTATTGATCGTTCTATTTATAGTGATGACTTGGTCATCCATTTTTTTTTCAAAGTAGCCCAGTCCTTGGGATTTCAGAGTGGAATATAGAAAAATGCATTATTATTATTATTATTTTTTTTATTACTACTACTACTACTACTACTACTATTAGCTAAGCTAAAACCCTTGTTGGAAAAGCAGGATGCTATAAGCCCAAGGGCTCCAGAGGAAAAAATATCACAGTGAGGAAAGGAAATAAGGAAATTAATAAACTACAAGAGAAGTAACAGACCATTGAAATAAAATATTTTGAGAACAGTAACAATTTTGAAATCGATCTTTCATGTATAAACTATAAAAAAGAGACTTATATAAGCCTGTTCAACATAAAAACATAGTCTGCAAGTTTGGGTAAATTGAGATTGATATTGCCGAAGAATTTCAGTTATTTTATAATACACCAGAACTGTGTGCTCTCAATCGTCCAATCAGTTGCAAGAACAGACGTGGGTGGGTGTACCCATCATGTCAAAAAGTAAAGGAGCGCAAGATGCCTCCCCCAGGTATTATTATTATTATTATTATTATTGTTGTTGTTGTTGTTGTTGTTGTTGTTGTTGTTACTTGCTAAGCTACAGCCCTAGTTGGAAAAGCAAGATGCTATAAGCCCAGGGGCCCCAACAGGGAAAATAGCCAAGTGAGGAAAGGAAATAAGGAAAAATAAAATATTCTAAGAACAACAACAGCACTAAAACAAATATTTCCTATATTATTATTATTATTATTATTATTATTATTATTATTATTGCTTAGCTACAACCCTAGTTGGAAAAGCAGGATGCTATAAGCCCAGGGGCCCCAACAGGGAATATAAACTATAAAAACTTAGAAAAACAAGAGGAAGAAAAATTAGATGGAATAGTGTGCGCGAGTGTACCCTCAAGCAAGAGAATATTAACCCAAGATAATGGAAGGACCATGGTACAGAGGCTATGGCACTACTCAAGACTAGAGAACAATGGTTTTATTTTGGAGCTAAAGAGTCTCTTCTACCCTTAACAAGAGGAAAGTAGCCACTAAACAATTAAAAGTGCGGTAGTTAACCCCTTGGGTAAACAAGAATTGTTTGGTAATCTCAGTGTTGTCAGGTGTATGGGGACAGAGGAGAATCTGTAAAGAATAGGCCAGACTATTCGGTGTATGTGTAGGCAAATGGAAAGTGAACTGTAACCAGAGAGAAGGATCCAATATAGTAATGTCTGGCCAGTCAAAAGGACTTCATAACTCTTTAGTGGTATTATCTCAACGGGTGGCTGCCGCAAAAAAAAAATAGATAGAAATTGTACCTTTAATGATAGTCTGACTGGTTTTAACGATCAGATGCAAAACAAGACTGCTTTTTGCTGTCTTACAATTTACCACATGCGTATCGCCTTTAGGTGCCCTTGACTGTGAGACACGTGGCAGTGACTTCTCTCTCTCTCTCTCTCTCTCTCTCTCTCTCTCTCTCTCTCTCTCTCTCTCATCTCTCTCTCTCTCTCTCAAAAAGACTGTATTATTAGTAAATACCAAACGAATTACATTGCGTGTCGGATAAGAAATTAAGTTACTGGAAAAGAGAAACAAGATAAAACATACACATCATTAATACCATTTTGATAATTCTTATTATTATTGCGTATGTCGTGAAATACTTCTAAAGATTAAAATCCACGTCGATAGTTAAATAGAGATAAAACGAAGGTATGACGATAACTCAAATAAAAAAGCAGTAATAATCACTAAGTAAATAAGAAAAAGGTTTTGAAAAATGTTCTAGATAAACTATACAAGGGAAACACGACCCTACCAGAGGAGATTTCTAAGCCGTTCGCAAACTGTCAGAATAGATCTCCAGTGGTGTGCCGAATAGTGGCACATTTGACTCCTACATACAAACACACTCACAGAAAAATAAGATAAATAAACTTTTAAAAACTGGTTATTTTCAAAGGTGAACACAAGCATGATTTTAGTAGTTCTGTTTAAGTGTCTTGGGATTTGTAGGTGATACTGATCTCTCCAAAGGAACCTGCTTAAGGACTTGAAAGCCAGCCTCTCTCTCTCCTCTCTCTCTCTCTCTTCTCTCTCTCTCTCTCTCTCTCTCTCTCTCCTCTCTCTCTCTCTCTCTCCTCTCTCTCTCTCCTCTCTGCTACTTTGTGTAGCGAGCCATAGGAAGCAAATTCATATGGACGGCAATAAAATTTGTACCCTATTGGTTGAAAAGATTGGTGTTTGAATACTGATTTTTAATTTTTACAAGGATATGACCCTTTAATAGTGCTTATCTTGGGTAAAACATTCTTTATTTATGCAATAGCACAGGAAGTGAGTGAAAAACTAAAATGGATATTAGAACTTCCAAGGTACTCACCCCATAGAAACTTTCTTCTTGTTTTTTTCTATGAACTTTTAAAAATCTCAGGAGAAAACTTCAGAGTCAATTGGAAGACCAAAATGCCCCCAAAAGTTAGAGAATAGAGAGAAAAAAGAGAATATTGTATATCGAATTGGGTTTTTCTATTTTTACCTTTAACCCCTGATGGTCAAAAATTAAAAGCACATCACTTATGTTGATGGAGGCCTCTCTCTCTCTCTCTCTCCTCTCTCTCTCTCTCTCCTCTCTCTCTCATCTCTCCTCTCTCCTAAATGATCTTGT
>NC_090759.1:67770694-67780694 GCF_036898095.1 Palaemon carinicauda
AATTGACACAGGTGAAAGAGACGCAAGGTTCTCAAGAACAAGTTTATTGACAGATAATAAACAGACAGGTTAACAACGAATATATATATATATATAAAGAGGATAACCCAAAACTTTAAGCATAAGTATGATAGTAAACAGAACTTGTTTATCTGAAAGAAAAACCATTAAACACCACTTTAATAAGATACCAAGGTATCAAGTCATAAAAGTCTGTATTACAAATCAATCACATTAGCGTTAGAAACGCTCGGCACACATGTCTGAACTTATGCTAGGTTCACCTTTGAAAGAAGGAACAGTCTATATGGGCACTTGGTGCCCTCATTTAGTTTGTAGTACAGTATGTACCTACACACTCACCCTGGACTTAATCGTCCCAATTAAGACCACTGTTCCTCGCAGAGTTAAACAGTAGGGTTAACTACACGACCCACTGCTACCACAGATCTCTTAAGTTCCTCTACTTGCTTCGCATAGTAGCGAAAGAACACCCTGGAAGACTTCCAGCCCGGGTATAAACGGAGATGTTCAAAATCCATACAATTAAAGAAATTTAGGGATGAGGCAACTTTCCTCGGATCGTGACCTGCGGGTGTACTGTCAGGATCCGCTCTGCAAATAAAATATGTGATTTTCGCTCTGAGTTGATTCAGAGATAAATTTGAGCCTGATGTTTCTCCCCTGAATAGTTGACCACACTTGAAGTCTGAAGTTCTACGAAGATAGACCTTTAGGCATTCTACTGGACATAGAGATGCATCTTCTTTCAGAGGGCAGATTCTCCAGGGACCCCACCTGTTGGTGGGTAACTCATTCTTGGCAAGAAACGTAGGATCCGGAAACAGGTTCAGCTCCCCCCCATCCAGGAACTGAACACGACCTGCCTCTCTCGAGAGGGCTACGATCTCACTAACCCTGGCCCCGGACGCGAGTGCAAATAGGAAAATAACTTTTTGCGTCAAATCCTTTAACGCACATTCTTCATTGCTCAACAGGGAGGCGAAATGAAGAACTTTGTCTAAAGACCATGAGATGGGCTTTGGAGGTGCTGAAGGTCTGAGCCTAGCGTAGGCTTTCGGAACTTTATTAAAGATCTCGTTACCTAGGTCGATCTGGAAGGCAAATAAAATGGGTCTCATCAAAGCAGATTTACACACTGAAATCGTGTTAGCTGCCAACCCTTGGCCATGGAGGTAGATGAAGAAAGATAAGCAGAACTCTGTTGAGATCTCCTGCGGATTCTTTGCCTTTACAAAGGCCACCCATTTTCTCCAAGATGACTCATATTGCCTTCTAGTCGATTTGCACTTATATTCCTCTAGGAAGTCTATGCTGGCTTTCGAAATCCCGAAACGCTTTCTCACCGCAAGGGCGAGAAAATCATGAGCTGCAGGGTCCGGGTTTTCTGTAATGAAGCGCAGACAGTCGACTTCTGGACTCGCTGGGTCAGAACTGGATGTGGTAGCGGCACGAACTTCATCTGTAGTTCCAACGCCAAGGGGAACCACATACTGTTCGGCCACTTGTGGGCCACTATTGCCGCTACCCCCTTGAAGGATCTCAGTTTGTTGTGGACCCTCAACAGAAGGTTGTGAGGAGGGAACAGATAAATCCTGGACCATCTGTTCCAGTCGAGGGACATTGCGTCCACTGCTTCCGCTAAGGGGTCCTCGTACGGGGACACGTACAGGGGCAACTTCTTGTTGTCTTTCGTCGCAAAGAGGTCTATTTGCAGTTCTGGGACTTGATTCAGAATGAAGGAAAATGATCCTGCGTCTAAGGACCATTCCGACTCTATCGGTGTGAACCTGGATAGAGCGTCCGCTGTCACATTGCGGACTCCTTGAAGGTGAACTGCCGACAGGTACCATTTCTTCTTTTCCGCCAATCGGAAAATGGCTAACATCACTTGGTTGAGAGGTGGTGACCTCGACCCTTGTCGATTCAAGCATCTCACAACCACCTCGCTGTCCGTCACCAATCTTATGTGGATCGAGTGACGCGGGGAGACTTTCTTTAAGGTAAGGAGCACTGCCCTAGCTTCTAGAAAGTTTATATGAAAGGTCCTGAATAGCTTGGACCAAGTCCCCTGGACTTTTTTTCCGATGAGAGTGACCTCCCCATCCCTCCTTTGAGGCGTCTGAGTGAATCGTCATCGACGGGGGAGGTGGCTGAAGAAGAACCGACTTCTTTAGATGTCTGGCTTGGGACCAAGGTCTGAGAAGAGTACGTAGCCGAGGCGGCACTGGTCTTCTCAGGTCTCTTCGCGCGTTTGATGCATACCTTCTCCAAACTCCGGTTGCATCCTTTAGCTGTGCTCTTAGCACTGGGTCTGTCACTGAAGCAAACTGGAGAGAGCCTAGTACCCTCTCCTGTTCGCGTCTTGATATCCTTTTGGAATCTAGAAGTCTCTTGACAGAGCCCGCTATCTCCTTCCTTTTCTTCGTCGGGATGGAGAAACTGTGTGACAAAAGGTCCCAGTGGATTCCCAGCCACTGGAACTTTTGGGATGGAGAAAGTCGAGACTTTTTTCTGTTGATCTTGAAGCCTAGGTACTCTAGGAACTGGATCACCTGACTGGAAGCTTGCAAGCATTCGGTCTCGGATGCTGCTCACACCAGCCAGTCGTCCAGGTAGGCTACTACCTGAATTCCCTTTAGGCGTAATTGTTTGAGAGCTGCGCTCGCAAGCTTCGTGAAAATCCTTGGGGCTATGTTTAGCCCGAATGGCATGGCTCTGAAGGCGTACAGTCTCCGTTGTAGCCTGAACCCTAGGTAGGGGGAGAGTCGACGGCTGATTGGAATGTGCCAATAGGCGTCTGACAAGTCTATAGAGACTGAGTATGCCCTCTTGGGCAGTAAGGTCCTTATGTGTTGCAGTGTTAGCATCTTGAATTTGCAATTCACTATGAACTTGTTGAGTGGCGACAAGTCCAGAATGACTCTGAGCTTTTCCGAGTCTTTCTTGGGAACACAAAACAGCCTCCCTTGGAATTTGATGGACTTCACCTTTCGGATCACCTTTTTCTCCAACAGTTCTTGAACGTACTCCTCCAAAACGGGGGTGGAGTGTTGGAAAAACCGAAGGCACGGGGGTGGAGTGCTGTACCAACTCCAACCCAGTCCATTCTTGAGTAGGCTTTGGGCCCAGGGATCGAAGGTCCAGCGATCCCAAAATTTCATCAGTCTCCCTCCTACCGGTATCGTTTCACTTGGACTGCCGTCCTGAGGTCTTGCCTCCCTGACCACGACCACCTCTGAATCCCCTTCCCCTTGAGGGGCGCCTAGACGAGCCTCTGGCTGCTCCTCTAGGTTTTGCACGAAAGGAAGAAGACTGTCCTTCGAACGTTGGGGTGAATGTGGTTGACTGACCTGGCACAGCCTGGGGTACCCACTAAAAAGTAGTCGGGGTTTGTGCCACCATCTGGGGCACTGGAGGCAAAGGCAATTGCAGTTGCTGTTGCTGTCTATAAGGCTTGGCTGGCCGAGACGGTAGCCTAGTCCTCATATTCTTCCTCTTTGGTTGAGGACCCTCATCCGGGGAAGATTTTCTTTTGATAGCCAGGCCCCACTTCTGGAGAAGGTTTCTATTCTCCACGGCGGCCTTATCAACAACCTCTTTGACCACATCGGTAGGGAAAAGGTCTTTTCCCCAAATGTTGGAGGAGATTAACTTCCTTGGCTCGTGTCTCACCGAAGCCCCGGCGAACACGAACTCCCTGCAAGCTCTCCTTGCCTTGACGAAGCCATAAAGGTCCTTCGTCACTGTGGCTAGGTGAGACTTAGCCACTACCATGAACATTTCATGGACCTTAGGGTCACTTGCCATCGTCTCAAGAGTAGTCTGATGAGACATTGAGGCAGCCAGTCTTTCTTTTGTCTCGAACTCTCTTCGTAAAAGAGATTCGGACAGCTTGGGGAGGTCCTCGCCGAATTGCCGTCCGGCAATATCAGCCTCCAACTTTCCCACTGAGAATGTCAGATGGACATCCTTCCAGTCTTTGTGGTCCATAGGCAGAGCCAGCGACAAGGGTTTACACTCCTCCAGGGAGGGGCAAGGCTTGCCGGCCTCGACTGCCTTTAGGACAGCCGCAAACCCTTTCTGTAAAAAGGGGAAGGCTCTATCAGGAGAGGACACAAAAGAAGGGAGCTTCTTGCTCAATGCAGCTACCTTCGAATTCGAGAAGCCCCTCTCTTTCATCGAGGATGAAAGTAGGGCTTGAGCCTTAGCGTGGTCCATAATAATGACCTCCTTCGGCTCTGTCTCCTCCCTTGAAGCTGGTTCTTTTCTCAGCCGGACATAGCAGTCCGGATATGATGCCTTGCTGGGCCAGAATTCTACCTCCTCTAGGGGAACTGAACCCAGCTTATCCGAGATGACGATCTTTCCAGTCGTCATCGGCATGTGCTCAGCATACCTCCATGGGTTAGCATCTGAGCATATGGGAAGGTCTTTCACATTGAGCCTTTTCTGGGGCCCATGTGATTCTGCCAGGGACTGCATACGCAGTTCCATTGCAGCCGCCTTCTCCTGATTCTCCTTCTGCATTTGTTGGATCATTCCAACAATCGAAGAGAGGGCCTGTCCCAGTTCTACTGGGAGACCAGCCGATGTTGAGGGGATAGGCTCCGGCATCTGAACTGGAGTAGCCGACACCTCGTCGACCTCATCCTCTACGACATCCGGGGTTTGAACTTGATCCTGACCTTCTGCCAGGAGGTCTTCTTCCAAACGTTCGTCCAGGTCAGACATCCTGTCATCCAACTGGATGTCTTGCTCGCGACTGCGACTTCCACGTCCACCTGGACTTGATCTTGAGGGATCTCCTCTTGAGGCTGGGGAATCACTGCCTCAGCTGATGCCTGGGGAAAAAGATACGCCCTCATCTTCTCACTTGGAAGATAAGGGCCAGAGGTGTTCTTCTTGAAGCCCCTTACCCAAGTACGAAGCTTTTCCCTTGCTATATCCCTTGATTCCGCCGTTCTAGGGGAATCAAAAGCCTCAGTAATCAGGTTAGTGCATACAGTACATACCTGAGGGTCCCAATACTGGAGATCATCCTTGGAGACAGCGCATGCTGCGTGTCTCCTACAACACTCATGTCCGCAGAGGTTCTTGCTGCGGACATTGCAGAAAACATTTCCGCACTTCGGGGGGTCCTCCTGTAAAGAGAAGAAATTTCCATGAGTATCAAGTGAACTATGTATCACTGGATATGCATAGTATAGCATAACAATTCATAAAGGAAAGACACACACTTGTGTTTCCCTCACAACCCATTGTTGCAGCCTTCCAGATAATAAAATCAAAATGATTTATCACTTCTAGAGTAACCAATGCAAGGTTTCCAGAGGAAACAGGTGGAGCTCACACCTAGGCAATGATTTTAAAATCCTGGATAATAGACAGGGAAGAACTCTGCTTCCTATCTGAGGGCAACAGCAAAGGGCTGTGCAAGAAAACACAATAGTGTTAGAAGATACAGTGCTGTACCTAAACCTTTACTATAGTTTTCTTCTTACTGTATATGCTATACAGAAGAATACTAGTACAGTATAGGAGGATGTGTGCCGGCCTGCCTTTGCCGGCTGGCACACACCACAACTAGCTTTAAAGTATACTACTTAACAGCTATAGGGCGGCAGCACTCTGGTTCAAATGCCTGTGCCGGTCGGCAGCAACTGCCGGCCGGTAACAGCCAGTGTTGGCCGGCAATGGCTGCCGGCCAGCAACTACACAAGGTAGTACCCAGCTGCCGGCCACACTCTTGGTGACCGGCAGACCAGGACTGACATAAGCCGGCCGGCAAAGGTACAACACCGATGCCAGCCGGCAGCAAAAGAACCAGAAGACTACACCTGCCCGGCTGCCGGCCTCATAGGCCGGCAGCCGGGACAGGTACAGCACTAGAAGAAAATAGAATGGATGCCGGGATAAGAGTGTACATAACCCCCCAAGCCCGGCAACCGAAAGAGTGCATATAAGGAAGGGGAGAAACTAATTCAGGCTTCCTTGACCAATGCCGTCCGGCTCTGCCGGCAGGCATGGATGAGGGACCAAGAGAGGTCCGGGTAGCACTCGAAAACATAAGACCCTTGCCGGCCACCATCTCTGCCGGCCGGCAATGGGCTGAGTCAATTCCACATCCCAACCTATACTAGGTCCAGAAGTAGAACGACGTACAGTACAGTAAGACCCCTGCCGGCCAGCTCTGCCGGCCGGCAAGGTACAGTACAGTAATGGCTAGGCCATTACGGAGATAGAGGGGGAAGGGACAAGAGGGTCCTGCCAACCTTGCTTTAGTGACAGATCACCCGCAGCCAAGAAACTTGTCTTAGCCTAAGGGAGATCTAAGGGAAAAGGCCAGCAATACTTGCCAGCTTCCAGAGCACCAAAGCAAGGAAGGCGTTACTACTCCCAAGGGAAGAACTTATCCTCCCCCGAGAACAGCAACAGGACTTAGTCTGGTCGATCACAAAAGAAGGAATCATAACTTACAGAAACCTTCGGTAGTGACCTAAGGGAGCTAAGCTCCCTTTGTAAGTGTTAGGTCAGCGAGGGGGACTCTGCCCCAAGCCAGACAACACGGACTCAGACTAAAAAACTCTGTTGTTCTGTCCCTCTTTGAACCAGACTTACTGGAACAGGAAGGTACAGTAACACCCTAGTATAGTTTTATCGAAAATAAATTAGGAAAAAACCACTTAGGGATAAGCCCAAGGCTTAAACAGAGGGAAAGGGATTGCATACCTTCTCCGAAGAAAAGAAAGCAACCGGGGAGTATGATAAAGTATACTAAGGCTCCATAAGCAATTAGCCTAGGCACCAAGAGAATCGATTACCTAATTCACCGAAACTCACACGTATACAATCTTGGAAATATTCCACACAGTCTAAAATGTATAAAATATAGCCTAAAGCTTCAATAAAATTTTAATTACACTCGGAAAAACCAAAATCATGCATGAAGTACTAGGACCAAACGACTAGGCTACATGGCCTAGCGTAGGCCAGAATGGCGAATACTTCGCCAAATAATACTAAGCACGAAAGGAAATCCTATGTAAAGCTAAATAGCTAAAATTTATTAAAGCAAAACAACCAGGAATGTCACTCTGACTAACTAATTTATACCTAGCGAGTGACAGTGTCCAGGACACCTCTGGTAGGCTACGGCTCTTGTATCAAAGATTAATCCTATTAATCACTCAAAATTTTACCAAGAGCCTACATTTATACATAACAGACACTATACTCAACTTATCCGAGGCCAACGAAGACGGAGAAGCCATGAAAAGCCGAACAAATCCAAGATTTGCGAGAAAGACAGGAAAAAACACCGAGTTGTTAAGCTACGCAAAAAGGAATACAGATGGCGCCAGGATTGGCGCCAGGCACGCATACGAATCGGGGGATAGGGAAGCCTTGGGAGCGGCTCCCCTTTTTCTTTCCCGAATTCGTATCTCGTCAATCACCTCCTACGAGACGAAATCTCTGTCCAGGTCGTAGATTGCCATGTGACGTGTCTAGAATACGTCCTCTGATATGTCGCGATATCCCTTTCACGAGGGATACTCGCTCCAGGAGTTAGAATTCTGGTACCTTAAGGTAAATTCTCTGGGAATACAGTGAACCCTCGCTACTTCGCGGTTCGACAATCGCGGATTCACCACTTCGCGGGGTTTTCCCATAACCCATATATATATACATATCGCGGATTTTCCGGAAAATTCGAAAATACCGCGAAATCTGAAGACAACCAAATACGATATTTTGTTACCTGTAATTCCATTAATACTGTAATTAGTAATATCTGCTCTTACTGATTGTTCATTGCATTACATATGATATATAATTCAGCACAGAAAGAAATAAAACACGAAAAGAGAATGTGATCATACGATAATTCAGTACGTAGTAAAATTAAATCGAACATGAAACGCAAATCAGATGCAGTCATACCATATTAGAATGGTGTGTACTGTAATGGATGTGCTTCTTTTCCATGAATCTTTTGTATGTATACGTACGTAGTACAGTACTGCATCCAATAATATTCTTTGTTGCAAAAATCACATTTCGAATACTGTAAGCGTACGAGAGAGAGAGAGAGAGAGAGAGAGAGAGAGAGAGAGAGAGAGAGAGAGAGAGAGAGAGAGAGAGAGAGAGAGAGGCGTAAAATAGCGTACGTAAATTTTTATTATTATTGTTATTATTATTATTATTGTTGTTGTTGTTAATAAAATTATTATTGTTATTATTATTAATCATTATTATTATTATTATTACTGTACAGTATTATTATCATTATTTATTATTATTACGGTATTGTACTTAATCTACGTACGTTCAGTATGCGCGGGGGCATCTTCTATGAGTAACCAACGCGCCATAGTACTAAGACGAGTTGTGATTGGTTCAAGCGCTGATAGATGACGAATCAAAACTCAAGTTTTGTTATCTAGCCTGTGATTGGTGTTTTGCCCGCATCTTCTACCCGCAGCATCAAAGTTCTCGCGGGGCTGCATCGTTCACTTTCTCTTTCCGCGTATTGCTGAGTAGACGTTCTTAACTTTGTGAAGTTTAATCTGTGCTGTGTGCGACTGTTTTAAGTTGAACTTTTTGTTGAACTTTCTGTTACAATGCCTCCCAAGCGTTCTGCTTCTAGTAAGGCTGGTAGTGAGCCTAAACGCCACCGAAGGATGATGACGATAGCTGAGAAGGTTACGCTTCTCGACATGTTAAAAGATGGTAGAAGTTACGCGGCCGCCGGCCGCCATTTTGGCATCAACGAATCCACCGTTCGCTACATCAAGAAGGACGAGGCGAACATTAGAAAGACTGCTGCAATCACCTTTAGCAGATCAGCGAAGCGAGTCGTTACAACGCGTAATAAAACGATCGTACGCATGGAAGGTGCTTTAGCTGTGTGGATTGCCGACTGCCGGAAGAAGAACATAGCGTTGGATACGAACACCATCCAAACAAAGGCTTTGAGCTTATATGAGAATTTTGCTGCAAAGGAACCTAAAGAGGACGAAGGCAACCATGCTGAAGATGATGATGATGCAGATGATCCTCAACCAGGGACATCCACTGATTCCCAGCCTCAGAAACGTTTTTCCGCAAGCAAAGGATGGTTCGCGAAGTTTCAGAAACGCTTCGCCCTGAAAAGCGTTTCCCTGCATGGGGAGTCTGCTTCCGCTGACACTGCCGCTGCTGAAACTTACGTGAACCAGACTTTCAAGAACATTATCGCTGAAGGTGGATACAAGCCGGAACAAGTCTTTAATATGGATGAAACCGGCTTGTTTTGGAAGAGAATGCCGTCGCGAACTTTCCTGTTCAAAGAGGAAGCCAAAGCCTCTGGCTTTAAGGCATTCAAGGATCGCGTTACCCTCGTGATGTGTGGCAATGCTGCTGGATTTTTGTTAAAGCCGGGGCTTATTTATAAGTCGAAAAATCCTCGCGCTTTGAAAAATAAAAATAAGAATCTCCTTCCCGTGTACTGGATGCATAATCAAAAAGCATGGATTACGAAGATGCTGACCTCCAACTGGTTCCACCAGTGTTTCATCCCGCAAGTCCATGAATATCTCTTAGAGAAGGGCTTGCCATTCAAGATCCTTCTCCTTATGGATAACGCTGGTGGACACGCAACTGACCTGTCGCGTGAGGGCGTTCAGGTTGAGTTCCTGCCACCCAACACCACGTCATTAATTCAACCAATGGACCAGGGGGTTATCAGGGCGTTCAAGGCCCTCTACACGAAGAATACCTTGGCGGACCTCGTTGCGTGTGTGGATGCTGCCCAAGATGACGAGGATGAAGACTTCAACTTGAAGGCGTACTGGCGGCAGTACACCATAGCCACGTGCCTGCAGAATATTCAAAAGGCACTTCAAGAGATGAAACCTGCAACCGTAAATGCGAGCTGGAAGAAGCTGTGGCCCGATATTGTTTACGACGACAAGGGATTTACTCCGTCGGAAATCCA
>NC_090759.1:67798194-67805694 GCF_036898095.1 Palaemon carinicauda
GTTTGGTACCAATGAACTTAAGAGTGAGCTGTGACTTTTAACACAACACATTGCGTAAAATCGTTCATTAAGTGCAAATGTACACCAAGTTTTACTAATCTAAGACAAACATTTTGTAATCATCTATAAAACTTTAATATCTTCCAAGCTTAATTACAAAACAATATTAACATTACATCTTATTAACATAATTTCATAATGAATAGCCTATTTAAGGATAAAATTCCATATCAACAATGAAATCAACTGTTAACTGTGCGAGTCCAGCTGACAAAATGTAAACAGAATTGTGGTTACGTTCTCGGCAATCTTTATCTTTCTCCAACCTTGCGATAATTGTAATGGTAGTGTTAATGATGGTATATTAAAGCATAATTTTTCTTTAGTACAGTATATGTAAAAGCCTTATACTCTGAATAAAACAATAAAAACTGCTATGTTATTCCGGTTATTACACCAACAGCTGTTCCAGCAGCTAACATACTGCAATCATCAGGGCCCCAATAGTCCTAGCTTGGGTGCTGATCATATGATATATGGTCAGTCTTAAAGGCATTTTCCTGCTTGTTAGGGCAATGTCACTATCCCTTTGCCTCTGCCATTCATTAGTGGCCTTTAACCCTTTAATAGAAACTAGACTCAAGCTCTTCTTGGAGATAAACACACTCCAAAATCGAACTATTGTTTTCTAGTCTTGGGTAGTCCCATAGCCTCTTCACCATGGTCTTCCACTGTCTTGAGTTGGAGTTCTCTTGCTTAGGGATGCACTCGGGCCACACTATTCTATCTATGTTTTCTTCCACTTGTTTTGTTAAAGTTTTTATAGCTTACATTGTTGTTACTGTTAAAATATTTTATTTTTCCTTGTTTCCTTTCCTCGCTGGGCTATTTTCCCTGTTGGGGTCCCTGAGCTTATAGCATCCTGCTTTTCCAACTAGTGTTGTAACTTATCAAGTATCAATAATAATAATAATAATAATAACAATAATAATAATAATAATAATAATAATAATAATAATAATAATAATAATAATATAGGCAGTAACAATAATAATAATAAGCTTATAGCATCCTGCTTTTCCAACTAGGGTTGTAACTTAACAAGTAACAATAATAATAATAATAATAATAATAATAATAATAATAATAATAATAATGATATAGGCAGTAATAATAATAATAATAATAATAATAATAATAATAATAATAATAATAATGATATAGGCAGTAACAATAATAATAATAATAAGCTTATAGCATCCTGCTTTTCCAACTAGGGTTGTAACTTAACAAGTAACAATAATAATAATAATAATAATAATAATAATAATAATAATAATAATAATAATAATAATAATGATATAGGCAGTAATAATAATAATAATAATAATAATAATGATATAGGCTAATACAGTAAAAATTGTAATACATCTTACCCATCCAGTCTCCTCGTTCCCCAATGGTTGAAGCGATTTGACCTGTGTGGTGTCCTCCTGGAACCATGCAGGATAATTTGATAGCATTGACGGCTGTCTCGTCTGTGTGAAGAATGTTGTAGTCTTGGAACTGTCGAGGGAAGAAAACAGGTCTCATGTCGCATGATATGTTTAAGTTGACGGGTGCTTTTGGTTAATTTTCTTTATATCCATGTATATATTTTAATTGATAGTTTACTCTTATTTGCAATTTTCAGAACAGACGAGAAATTTTCATAACGTTAATCGTTTCTTATATTATTTTTTCATCTTTGAAATGAATTTATTACATTATTTACTCTTATTTGCAATTTTCAGAACAGACGACAAATTTTCATAACGTTAATCGTTTCTGTGTATTATTTTTTTCATCTTTGAAATGAATTAATTACATTATTTACTCTTATTTGCAATTTTCAGAACAGACGACAAATTTTCATAACGTTAATCGTTTCTATGTATTATTTTTTTCATCTTTGAAATGAATTAATTACATTATTTACTCTTATTTGCAATTTTCAGAACAGACGACAAATTTTCATAACGTTAATCGTTTCTATGTATTATTTTTTCATCTTTGAAATGAATTAATTACATTATTTACTCTTATTTGCAATTTTCAGAACAGACGACAAATTTTCATAACGTTAATCGTTTCTATGTATTATTTTTTCATCTTTGAAATGAATTAATTACATTATTTACTCTTATTTGCAATTTTCAGAACAGACGACAAATTTTCATAACGTTAATCGTTTCTGTGTATTATTTTTTTCATCTTTGAAATGAATTAATTACATTATTTACTCTTATTTGCAATTTTCAGAACAGACGACAAATTTTCATAACGTTAATCGTTTCTATGTATTATTTTTTCATCTTTGAAATGAATTAATTACATTATTTACTCTTATTTGCAATTTTCAGAACAGACGACAAATTTTCATAACGTTAATCGTTTCTGTGTATTATTTTTTTCATCTTTGAAATGAATTAATTACATTATTTACTCTTATTTGCAATTTTCAGAACAGACGACAAATTTTCATAACGTTAATCGTTTCTATGTATTATTTTTTCATCTTTGAAATGAATTAATTACATTATTTACTCTTATTTGCAATTTTCAGAACAGACGACAAATTTTCATAACGTTAATCGTTTCTATGTATTATTTTTTCATCCTTGAAATGAATTAATTACATTATTTATACATTTGTTGATCTTACTATTAGTATTTTTTTTATATTTATTTAACATATCCTGCTATTTCCTCCAAATGAATCACATCTCGTGTTTCTCTGTTCATCATTCAATCACCCAGATGATTATATCAACATGTGTTACGTTCCTCACCATAACTTCGATGTCCCTAGCATAACTGCCACTGTTGCAGAAGGCTTCTGATCCCCAGGAACCGTAAGGTAGGCCATTGTCTAGCGTGATGTTGCCCGTCACCACAGCATCCAAAGCTGGCTGCCTCAGCTCTGTGAACAAACGAGAGAAATAAACATCTGTTTTTACCCAATAGCCGTAGGTCTAATGTGCCTTCTCGTTTTAAGCCATCTACTTTATCTCCGTTCCACCTTACAGCCGTAGGTCTATGCAGTGTGTTCTGTCCCTTCTCATTTTAAGCCATCTACTTTATCTCCGTTCGTGTTAGCTTTCTTACATTCTCTGTCCCCCCTCAACCTCTTTTAAAAGGTTTATTTCATAGTCCTACTGTAGGACTTTTACCGGCCTTCCCAACTCTCAAATTCCGGAAAATTCTAAACACGGTGTTTGACACTCTCCTTAACCTACTGGCCGTTTGCTCCAGACCACTTTGGTTTGTTACAAGTTTATTACAAGCTTTAGCTGTTTGGTTGAAGGGGTATAACTTAAATACTTCACGTGACTTTATATAATCATGTTAGTCTCAAGATCTGATAAAAGAGAAAGGTTTGAAATATTCGATAAACTTAGGCAACCAAGTGCTAGCCATAATTGGCCACGATGAGACTTAGAAAATTACTTTAGGAAGTTGAGTTTTTTATATTATATTTTTTACGAGATTTGTACTTGTTTGATATTTGTTTGACCACAAGCAAAATAATATTTATTACGAAAAGATTTTGATGATTGTTTTATTAACTATGCAGGGTCTACATCTATTGAGATATGGAGATGTGAAAGAAGTTAACGTATGTTAAATATGAAGATACTTTAGTTAAAAAAAGCGAAAGGGTAATTATAGAATAGAGGGAAGTAGTTCTACGTGCGTAAAGGGATCGATGTACAGTTTGTGAGTTTTCTCTTTAGATTTGTTAAAGATTGGAAGGATGTTGAAGTCTTTTTTCATCGAGTTCTTCCATGATCCAGAAGCTGAAACATGTATGTTGGGGTTATATATATATATATATATATATATATATATATATATATATATATATATATAAAGGTCAGTTGGTTTAAGATTAATATTAACAGCAGCCTGTAGTAGACTTTATATATATATATATATATATATATATATATATATATATATATATATATAGATATATATATATATATATATATACATATATATATATATATCTATATATATATATATATATATAGATATATATATATATATATATATATATACATATATATATATATATATCTATATATATATATATATATATATATATATATATATATATATATATATATATATATATATATATATATATATATGATGGAGATACCTCAACGTGGTAAATGTTTGCGTATCGCCATGGTCAGCAAAGCTGTGCTAGTTAGGGCCATTCATACTAAAAATTGGTTTGCAGTGAGCTATCAGACCAAAAAAATCTCTTTACATCACTAATTCGCACTGGCCAACGTGGTGATGGAAACTGACCAAACCCTAGACGTAATTTGACATGCCTGAGGCCTTTGTCCTGCACTGGACTAGAAACGGCCGCATTTGTCGTTGTTGTTGTTTTTGTTGTGTGTGTGTGTATATATATATATATATATATATATATATATATATATATATATATACACACACAACAAAAACAACAACAATATATATGTATATATATACATGTATATATATATACATAGGTATATATGTGTATATATATATATTGTTGTTTTTGTTGTGTGTATATATATATATATATATATATATATATATATATATATATATATACAACAACAAAAAACAATATATATATATACATATATATATATATATATATATATATATATATATATATATATATGGGGGGGGGTTCTTAACTTTACATTACAGTTTCTGTGTAGTACAGTATGTCTTATTTTCCAAATTTTGTAACTGCTCACCTTCCAGCGGATGCCCAGAAACTAACAGGCAAGATAGGCCTAGAATAATGAGCGTTGCTTTCTTCATGGTGTCTGACTGCCGACTGACGAATTGCAACAGACTGTTTAGCAGCAAAGAAAAATGGGGAAATCCTCTCTTTTTATCTTTGCTATTGCCAAATCAAAATTGAAATAGTTTTCAATAGCTATTTGATTTAAATTAATTCAGTTGGGGTTTAAATCTAATCGTTGAGTTATTGTTAATATGTTGGGTGGAATTAGAGCTTTTATTAAGTATTATGATAAGTATGTCAGAATAGATATATTTAGTTTGAAATAAAATGCTTGAAATTATTAGTTGAGTTATCATGGGAAAAATAATTCTAACTCAAGGTCAGTTTAATGTTGCATGAACAGTACAAAGTAGAAAAAAACTAAGGATAAAATTTGGGAAAAACGACCATCTGTTCTCTCTCCCAAATATAAATACGTTTTTTATGCTTGTTCAAATTATTCGTCCAGACCAGTCGGTATTTCCTAAAAGTGTTGCAATATGATGGTAAGGACGATCACATAATGTGCTGACGTTTCTCATTTTGGGTTTTCTGAATACAATTTCCTCAAACACGACTTTCCTATGAATTTCATCTTTCGTTAAAGAGCAAAATGCCATTGGTTCAGTCCTATGAAAGCAAGGAATTAAGAACATAGAAATGGCTTGATATATAGATAGTAGGTTAGCTAGGTCACCAGCCACCCGTTCAGATACTACCACTAGAGAGTTATTGGGTCCTTTGACTGGCCAGACAGTACTACATTGAATCCCTCTCTATGGTTACGGCTCATTTTGTCTTTGCCTACATATACGCCACATAGTCTGGCCTATCCTCTGTCCTCATACACCTGACAACACTGAGATTATCAAACAATTCTTCTTAGCTCAAAGGGTTAACTACTACAATGTAATTGCTCAGTGACTACTTTCCTCTTGTTAAGGGTAGAAAAGACTCTTTAGCTATGGTCAGCAGCTCTTCTAGGAGAAGGGCACTCCAAAATCAAACCATTGTTCTCTATTCTTGAGTAGTTCCATAGCCTCTGTACCATGGCCTTCCACTGTCTCTGATTAGGGTTCTCTTGCTTGCTATTCTATCTTATTTGTGTTCCTCTTGTTTTTTTTAGTTTATATGTGAAAGATCTAATTTAATGCTATCACTGTTCTTATAATATTTTCTCTTGATAGTTTGTCACTTTTCTTGTAGTTTATTTATTTCCTCGTTTCCTTTCCTCACCTGGTTATTTTTCCCTGATTGAGCCCTTGGGCTTATATCATCTTACTTTTCCTTCTAGGGTTGTAGCTTAGCTAATAATAATAATAATAATAATAATAATAATAATAATAATAATAATAATAATAATAAAAATGAGAGTTGTGGAGAGACGGAAGAACCCTGATGTCTAGGAGGCTTAGTATACGTAAGGGGTTCAACGTGTTGTTGATGGAGTGTTCTGTGTAGATTTATGAATGCAGGTTATTTTTATTAGTAAGAGTATGGTAATCAGCATTAATTTACAAGCACAAACTTGCATATATATATATATATATATATATATATATATATATATATATATATATATATATATATATATACATATATATAGTGTATATATATACATATACTGTATATATACTGTATATATATATATATATATATATATATATATACTGTATATATACTGTATATATATATATATATATATATATATATATATATATATATATTTGTGTGTGTCTGTGTTTATGTTTGTGTTCGTGTGTATATACATTTCTGAGTGGGGATACCTTAACTTGGTGAAATGGTTTGCATATCACCATGACGTCGAAGCTGTACTAGTCAGGGCCAGCCATACTAGGAAGGCTTGCTGTGAGAGATCAGACGAAAATCTCCCACCATCATCAAACCCCAGACATGAATTGACATGTCTGAGGCCTTTGTCCTGCAGTGAACTAGAAACGACTGCATTTTTGTTGTATTTATGAATACACATGCGGGCGCGGGCGCGCGCACACACACACACACACATATATATATATATATATATATATATATATATATATATATATATATATATATATATATATATATATATATATATATATATATATATATATATATATATATATATATATATATATATATATATATATATATATATATATATATATATGCATGCACCAACCACCCCGCATCCTTAGCTCACACGGATGGTGAGGTTGCAGCGACCAAAGGAACTAATTAGTTTGAGTGGGACTCGAACCTCAGACTGGCAATTACCAGGCAAGGCACTACCACCAGGCCACCACAACCCCTATATTTAAGTGATTATCAAAACTTTCTTTTATAAAACTGAACTCGATGATAGATCTTACTAATAAGTTATAACAATGAACCAATTAACTAATTAATAAAGAGATTTTGATCTCTAACAAGGACAAACATTGCATTGTTATCTTGAGCATATCTTGAACTCTTCTCATGTTATTCAATTCTCTTTTCGAGGGAATTACCAGTGACCGGTATAAAAAAAAGAAAAAAAAGTTCCACATGGATTACATGAGCTATGATAAACACATTTTTTGGGTTGTGTCAGGAGCTGTTTTTATTGCTATTGCTGCTAAATGCTCCATTAAGATTTATTTTTTTCAAACTAT
>NC_090759.1:67810694-67875694 GCF_036898095.1 Palaemon carinicauda
TTTTATAAATAGCTTGGACTACCCTATGTGTTTCTCCTTATTTCCTTTTCCCACTGGACTATTTACCCTTTTGGAATCCTTGGACTTGTAGCATCTTGCTTTTTTAACTAGGGTTATAGGTTAGGGAATTAATAATAATAATAATAATAATAATAATTGAGGGATGTACATGATAAACACATCTCTTGGGGTGTTACAGGGATAAGGAAAAAACTCTTCAAAGCAATAAAAGGTCAAGTTTTATCGATAAAGCTGGACTGCTTTATATAGTTATTTTACTAGTCACCTAATAAACTTTCTTTTTTCCTTAGCTTATGTAAGGTATGTTATACAACCCACATATTTACTCTGACGTAATATTTATCTCGTTTTGGACTTCTTATTACTTCCCTTTGGCACTCCACTGAAATAGTATTGGCATGTATTGTACAGTAAGGCCTTGGATACAATTAATTCATGAACATGATCGCCAGAGGGCTGTTGATCTTTGTAACAAGGTCTATTTCTTATCTTGTCTTTATATCTTACACATCATAAGTTCAAGTTCTTGATAGAGACAGGGCTTAATATTCTTGCTGTTGATCTTCTTATATTCGATACGTTATGTAGCATCAGTTCAAAAGATTTGATGTCCTTGAATGTCTATCTAAAAATACCGAAACTTGCTTGACGACTATTTTTTTACCCTCCTACGTTACCGAGCTGTCGTTTGCCATTTTTAAATTAACAATGAATCTTTTTAGGAAGACAAATGATTTGTTTTCCCAAAAATTTTGCTCTAAATAAGCACGATTCTCCCGAAATATTTGTGGGACTTGGCTCACCGTGACCTTTGCACTTTGCAATGAAGCAATGTGTGGCTTGCAGTCAATGATACGGGAAGTATCACTTAATGGTCAATTGAGTGCAGTGCAGTTCTCTGGTAGATGTACATAGCAATGCTTGTATGTTGCAGCCGAGAGTTGCTTTATTTTAAGGGTTGTTTTTCTGGTCCTATACTGCAGGGGAACCTTACTCCTACATGACCTTTCATAATTAATTTTATCGCATACATTCCAAGGCATTCAGCATTTCACACAACATATTGCTCGTTTTTTTTTCATATTATTGAAAATCTTAGAAAACAAGACAGTCTCCAGTTTCCTCTTGTAAGCTTTAATATCTACAGTCTGGCGGGTGTCTAGTGGGAGCAGTTGTTGTTATTGATGTTAACATGCAAGGTTAATCGTATTTTAGACTGTAAAAAGAAGTTTAACATGAAAATGGCAGTTGCTATTCATTAAATATTAAGAATAATCACAAAATAGATAGGTATATAACATTATTATGTACTTTACGAATGATTGAATAATCGTGACTATTATGTCTTGTTACAATTACATAATATCCATTGAAGTAACGCGGTTACGGAGACCATACGTGATTGGCTGGCGTGAATGCAAGCCCCCTGCCTTCGCCAATGGGCATCGACTATAACTTGTTATGAAGCGAGTAAATTGTGCCACATATTTTTCATATTTCACTCTATTTTTTAGATACGACAACTTAAAAGTAATTATAAATTCTTATTTTATATTCATTACATTATAAATAAAATTTAAATAGATTAGTTTAGCTTGGTATATTTAATTACCTTATATACGTATGCAACCTTGGAGACGTGGCACCTATGCGTAGCAGAAGCCGCTTAGCAGCTGATTCTTCAGGTTTTAGCTCTTTCAAGTATTGTTGGCCAAGTGAAAAATGTCTGCTGTGAGGCTTCTCCGCTCTGTTCAGGTAATTATTGGTGTCATTCATATTTAATTAATCAGTAATGCATTTTAAATGCCATGCTTATAGTTAATGGAAGGTAATGGGTGCAACTCTACCAAAATATGTTACTAATGGTTAGCTTATTTTTTTTTTCGTCAATTGCGTTGTCGTTCTCGTACGTAACAATAGGGCTTCAGGGAGAAAAATAATTGCGTAACGAATTGAATTTGCTAAATTGAATAGAAAATTGAATATTTGTGAAAATATTAGGCTGGGTAATACAACTTGAGGTTGGAATGACCAGCCGTTTTGTATTTGGGCGTGAAATAAACCCTTGGTAATAGTACGGCTTCAATACTTATTAATCTGCTAAAAATTTTATAGTTTATTATGTAACCCGATGAAGCATACAGTATTACTTGGTCGCATGATATGAATTTCAAATTAACCTTATAATTAACCTTATTTAGTGACAAGTTAGACTACCCTACAGTAAGCAATGCCAACTATAAATTCTTGTTTATCCGCCCCGGACACGATTCGGCTCAAACTACGAACCAAATAAATTCCATTTTATTTAGAGAGAGAGATTATTACTTATCTAAGGTACCCAAACCTAACCTAACCTAAGCCGTTACCTCTGATAGAACTACAGTATATGGCAGAATACGGGATTCCTCTTGTCCGATTATTTTGTTATATATCCACCTTAGAGTTCTTCGGAAGTAGAGTACTTTGGTTTACAATGAGTAAGAACACGGCGTTTAAGGTTATTTTAAATGCGGTCGATAACACTAAAGACATCTCCATTAACAGTCAAGAACACAACATTGTATTATTTTCTAAGGAGGAATGGGTGGCTTTGACGATTACCGATGTTAGCGTACTGGTAAGTATTTACCATGAGTCTATAGGTTATCTGATTTGTCTGCGTGTCCAAAAATGCAAATTTTTCTAACCTAACCTAAGAAGACTTTCCATACTGAATTCCTAAGGATTGTAACAACCACTAAATCCCACTTGCTGTGTCTGATATATTAATTCATGTATTTCATCATGCATTGTATACCCCTCCAGAATCATACAGGTAAGTTGTTGCGGCTATTTCTATCAAGTTTATGCTAGATAGATGTCTGTAGATTGAATAGAGTGGATATTGGTCTTATCAACTCAAAATTTTGTTTGGAATAAAATTTAATCTCTACAGGATTTCATAACTTTCAAATTTAGATTAAAGTTAATTATTAAGAAATTAATGGAAGGAAGTTTTAAAAGTTTTGAGACTAAAAATTAGAGAACCAAACCAATCATAGACATACGCAAATGTCAGAATTTAGGTATGACACCGTAGCTATTAACGTATACACATAGGAAACGTGGATTCGAATTGTCCTAATTGAAATTAGTTGTATGATCCATGGGGAAAGATGGCGAATCTTTTTTATTCTTTATAAAATTAACATATCGCAGAAATATGGTCATTAAGAATTTGATATGAACCTAATCTTCAGATTGTATTTTTAAGTTGGTTGTAATTTATACTTGACTAAATTTGCCAACTCTTTGTGGTACCATTTTCAAGTGCAGTACTACATCTATGACAGTAAATGAGAATTTTATTTCAATTTGTTACTGTTTTGTACAGAACCAGGCTTTTGCTAAATTTAGTGTTATCCAGAACTATTTATCGATTTCTTTTACTCGCGTACAGTGGTGTTATTATTTCACTTGCCAGGCAGGTTAGGTTGTTTGCTACTTTCTAGAATACAGTAATTCCTCTTGATCTTGATGTTTCTTAGGAAGTCAATGGTTTTGTGAATAGATGGGAAATTGTGTTTTTCCAGTAGTTCTGTTCGAGTCCTTTTTTATTATCGTTGTCCATTTTTTTTGTGCTCGCCCATGTCGCTCACTGGATTTTGAGAGATTGGGATAAACTGTTGTTGCTCGGGAGTCAAATTTCTGACTATACCAGTGGTTAAAACCTTGAAAATTATTCCCAAATTCATAAATATTCAGTTATTGTACTATATTTAGATTCGCATAGAGTTAATAAGATTTATTGTTGCATATTAAATTTTTTTCATGATCTAAGTGGTGTCTGTATTCTGGTTGAATAGAATTCGGTCTAAAGGCATAATTTAAGTCATGATTAGTGTCTTGAAGATATTTGTTGCTAGCAATAGGTGGTGTGTTGTCTGCAAAAGCAAAAGTGGTCCATATACTGACTGGGATATGATTTCTAGGTTACTATTGTATTGTATTGTATTGCGCAATTTAGTTTTTATAGATTTTCAATTAAAGTTTAATCAAATAATCAAGAAACCATTAATCTAACTAAATCTTCCAATGCAATTTTCCAGTATGGTTTAAAGTATGGTCAATTCTTATAATGATTTGATAATTAAAGAGAAATTTTCATTCGGATCAAAAGCTACCATTATTACATTATTGTATTCTTATAGGTGCCTTGCCTGATAGATAAAGTTTATTAATATAAAATCCTTTTTGTATACAAGGAAATTATGGGAATGTAGGTTTGTTAGAATACGGTACAGTAGTTGCTGATTTTTATTTTACAGCATTTTATTTCTTCTGGTTAGATGGTAGCTTTCAAGGAAGTCTGTGAAACTGATGTCATGTAATTTTATTTTGTAATGCAAGGCATGTAAGTGCTTCTTTGCCCATCTTGTTATTTTATATTATTTATGATGAATTTTTTTTATAAAATATAACCTTGAAATATTTGTTTTTGCAGGGCATTCCTGGCCTGCCCTTCAGCAGAAGCTACAGTTCGGCAGCACCCACCACAAAGCTTTTCATTAATGGAAAGTTCTTGGAAAGCAAAACCAAAGATTTTATTGATGTCCATAACCCAGCTACAAATGAGGTATTATTTCTTTATAAGGTTGATGTAGCATTGTTTGTTGAAATAGTTTTTGGGAAAATTTTATCACTCATCTCTGTAATGCTGGAACCAATCATAATCATTAGTTTAATGTTTTGTTAGCTGGGCTCTTTTGATTAGGAACTTTTCAATGATGGGTGTGAATGTATCAAAACTGTAGTTTGTTAGAAATCATAGAAATCTTGTCTCATTTATAGAAGTAATTCTTGGCAAGTTACGTCACTGTTTCAGTGAGGATAGTAAATGTAATAATACTTTGTTAGAAATGTTTAATGAGATTTCCTTGTTCTATTTTAAAATACACATTGATTTTGCTTTAAAAGTTGTTTTGATTTATATAGCTCAAGTAGGCTTTTAAAATTTATTTAGAATAGTTTATTATAACACATTGCTGATCTTCATTGAAAGTCTTGTATGGTTTACCAGTCATTTGTCAAATAAGATGTGGGCATCACACCACATCTCCAGTTTAATCTTAATACTGTACTTGTTATTCAGTATTTAATGTGGATTGAAATGTAGCTTATAAAAAGGTGAAAAAGCATAGAATGAGAAATGCACACGAAATGAAATTGACCTTTAGTACTGTTTCTTTGAGCTTATGCTTAACTATTTTTTTTTCTTTATATCTTCTGTCTGATACTTACATTACCACAAAAATTTAAACTGTAGAAAAGGACTGAACATTAATACACACTTTTGAAAATACTGACATTTAATAGTACTTAATTACAAGGTAGAAATGAAATTATGAAGGTTATGAGAAAAGTTTAGCAGATTTGGTGAAAGGAAACTTTACAAGACAGACTACAAATACTTAATCTCATATAAAGTCTGACCTTATCAACGGATTCAGCAACTGTGAATTCATTATACATGGTTGGCCATTCGATATCAATTTAGAAAATTATACAAGGAAATTCACTAATACACATCCCTTCAAAAAAAATGTGCTAAAAATATAAAAGTTGCCGCCTCCAAAAAAAAAAAAAAATTATTGAAACACTTCAAAGAACTTAACATTGCTATCCATTTCCCAGAGCCAAAGGTAATTCCTCTACCCTACTGTGAGGTTCCTGGTTTTATAGGCAAGAAAAATTTTTTTAGGTTTCTTTCCCAAATTACCAAGAATAAGGAGGTTTCACAGTATAGTACTGTTACTGTACATTCATTGTTCTCATTAGGTGTTTATTCGTCTGTAGAATATCCCTGCTCGCAATTAATGGGACATCTTCCTGTCTCCACCTTGAAGTTATTGATATATCTCTCTACCTTGGGGACACTCCAAAGTCTGCTTTAGCTCTTAGGGAGGTATTGCTATCAGCTGTAGGCATAATTTGAGGACTATTGCATCATTCCTTTAGCCTTGGATTAATTTTCTTTATATCCTTCTACTTTACCTCCATTCCTGCCTTGCCTCTTCCCTCTTACTGTACAACTTATAAACTTACTTAACCTTGATGGTGTAACTGCAGGATTTTCCCAGTTACACTTTAACTGGACTTCTTGGTTATAGTAGTCCAAATTTCATATAAAGCTCTCTTTTTCTACACACTTCTTGTTTACCAGAATATTATCTTTTATCATTTGGGGCTATATAGGGGGTATTCCTAACTTTTGAAGTAAACTGTAAGTCATCTACAACAGCATTGCCTGTCCCTTTCTCACACAAAGTCGTGTTATCAGGACAGTAATCTACCTGCCTGAACTACTGGTGCAGTAATTATCAGGACAGTAATCTACCTGCCGGAACTACTGGTGCAGTAAATTTTCAGCACCCCAGGCCAACCTTCTGTTTCATCCTTGTAAGCTTTTTCATTTTGGGGGACTGGAATATTCCTGTTACCATAACTAAGAGGAGCCTTCTAAAAGGTTCTTGAGAAACTTTTCTCTTCCCCTTTTATTCTTCCTTGTCTTTCTAATTGTTGTAAGAATCTGTGGGCTTCCAAGTACTGGATACAATAATTTCTTACAAGCTTCTGCAAAGGTTTTTTATTTTGCTATTCTTTCTACAATAAAGACGCAGACCTGTGCAGCCAAGTTTGGTTCCCTGTCAGGACTTTTGGTTTCATTTGTTTTGGAAGAGGGAATTTTAAATTGTTTAGGTTATTTCTATTAAATGTTCCTACAGGAATATCAGCTACTTTTTTTATTTCATGTACAGTAATTGAAATTAGTTACATAATTTTTCTTCTGAGAAGTTGCTAAAGGGTTTGGCAGTGTCTTGTATTGTGATAGGTGAAATTATATTCCTTGTTCAATTTTCGTTAAGTAAAAACACTTTTAGCTGTATATAGCAATAGGTAATCTCTACACTTTATGTAGGTATACTAAGTTTTAGTTTTGAATCTTGTAATACAGAGTGTCAAAACAAGATTTCATGGAACTGGAAATTGAATAAATTCTAGGATTTCTTTATCTAGATGTATAATTGTTCTGCTCTCGATGGATGACTAATTTTTCTTTAAAAATAAAAACTTTAATAGAAGCTATGAACTTTCCAGGTTGTCACAAGAGTTCCCAAAGCTACACAGGAGGAGATGCAATCTGCTGCTGATGCTGCTAAAGAGGCCTTTCAAACCTGGTCCAAAACATCTGTTCTTACACGCCAGCAAGTGATGTTCAAGTACCAGCAATTCATCAGAGAAAATATTGTAAGTAAAGCTTTTAGATGTCATTCCAAATAAATGTACCTTCATGTGCATCAGATAGTTCCCCTCTTCATGGGGAGTGTTACATGGAAACCTTCATTTTCCATTTGATAGCAAAGAAAACATTAATGAGGTATTATAAAACATCAGTGGCATAGTTTAATACTTTTTAAGGTTTAATATATTTTGTTTGCAGTTACACATCATGCAAACCTTCATCCTTTTATAGAGGCATGACTTCAGCAAAGCTGGAACATTTATAAAGCTTTTTACCAAGGTAAACAGCTGGCTGTCGGGTGGCAGGTAAACAGGTAGCGCTACTTTCACTTTTGGTTTCAGCTGCTGGAGTGTTCAAGGTACTGATGCACTTCTTGGTGTCCCCATCTGACTGTTTGAATCTTTAGCCTTTGCCCTCAGATTCTATAATTGGTCTTGCAGTCGTGTTCGTTTTGGCAGGCAGACTGTGGTAACTGCAGCTGCTGATGGCTCCCCATGCGACCGATGGGAATTCGACTATTGAATTTGTTCCAGTATTAAAGGAAGGAAGGATATGCAATAGTTCCAGTTAACTGTGTGTTACAGTTTCCTGGTTACCTGCTGTTACCCAACATGCTTATTCTGTCCTGCAACATGTGGGTTGCTATCATATCCATTGTAAGTGGCTGACAACATGAGCCCAAGGAAGGTTTTCCTTTGATATCGTTGGTGCTCCGAAGAGTTCCTACCACCGCTGAGTGTAAAGGGGAGGGGTACTGCTCTTCTTTCCTTGAGTGTCTTCAGACCCTGGAAGGCGCTAAGGGTCTGAAGGCGCTAAGGTCTTTCACCAGGCTGTTTTGTTCTGTGAGTGGTGTCGTCATCAACCTACACGGCTCCAGAGAAGATTAATTTCAAGCTCTCCTTTCCCACCTGCCTTGTCTTCTCCGAGTTTTCAGTTCTGAAGAACACATAGAAGATGCTAGTATGAAGTTTTCCTTTCTCCTGCCTCCTCTTAACTGAGTCTTCACTTTGAAGAAGAAAAAATACAAGGTACCATCATGAAGTCCAGGAAAACTGATAGGTAGAATTACATACGTGTAACTCCTACAGTTTCTCTTGTTGTCCCATTGTGGGAAGAAACATTGATTCTTGCAACTCCCATACATACTGAGCATATGCACTGCCAGTAGGGAAGAAAGATTGCGGCCGTTTTCTTCCCTCTTCTTGGATGCGCTCTCCTTTGGGGGAGAGACAGAGAAGCAATACGTGCCGAAAGTTTCCGGTACACGCTACTAATCTAGTTTCCCTTCGCCTGTTTAAAGGCCACTCATGAATGGCAGAGGCAAGGGACAGTGACATTACCCTAGCGAGCAGGACAATCCTAGAGACTGACCATGTATACATATGATCAGCACCCAAGCCCCCTCTCCATCCAAGCTAGGACCAGGGAGGGCCAGGTAATGGCTGCTGATAGTAGGTAGACCTATAGGCTCTCCAAAACCCCTCATCATTAGTTCACAAGGATGGTTAAAGTTGCAGACACTAAAGGAACTACAGTAATGAGTTTTAGTGTGATTCGAACCCCAGTCTAGCAATCACCAGGCAGAGATGTTGTCAGGGATGATATTAAAATCTTCAGATGCTTTGCCTGTTGCAGAGTTCCAGAGAAGATAACCGAATCTTCGGATGAGAGGCGTGCTGAGGAGTAAGTCGCTGAAGCACAGGATGTCTAATAAGTCATACTCTGTGGAGTCAGGTTGATTCCTCTGCATAGTTTCATGGGTGGAACAGCACTGTATGAAAACCCTTCCCTCAGAAAGGTGTTAAGGTACAAGGTACAAGTGGTCACAACGCTCCTGCTAAGCTACCAGTCCCAAATCTCGTAAGATACGAGGCACAATTGCTTTTTCAATATTAAACTTACCCGATAATCATGTAGCTGTCAACTCTGTTGCCCGACAGAATTCTACGGAAGGGATACGCCAGCGATCGCTATACAAGAGGGGGGTGTACTCACAAGCGCCACCTGTGGCCAGGTACTGCAGTACTTCTTGTTGACACCACTTCAATTTTTCCTCTGTCGTGCTTCCGGCAAGACGTTCATGGATACGCTTATAATTTTGGAGTCTTGTTCACGGTTTTTGGTGAAGTATTGCTCTAAGATTTCAGCTTTCGCTATTCAGGAAGTTCTATTATTAGCTTAGCTAGCTTTTGGAATTAATTTGATTATGGTGACGAAGAGAGTATGAACTCTCTTTCACCTTTAAATGGCCGACCCTTCCCTTAGACGGAAGTGTTGGTGTCTAAGAGAGTATAGACTCTCTTTCTTAATTTTGCTTAACAAAAGTTATAGATTTATTTTATATCTCTCCGCCTTTTATAGGCCTCTTCGATTAACTTCCTTTTATTATAAAATTATTAAAATTAATTTTTATATTTGTTTATATTCGACCTTTCCTAATAGTAGGCGATCTTTTCTTGTTCCGAAGTTAATTAACATTGAGCCCGTCATTTCGGTTTTACCTGTTAACATATTACAGTGAACCCTCGCTACTTCGCGGTTCGACCATCGCGGATTCACCACTTCGCGGATTTTTTCCATAACCCATATATATACAGTAATATATATATATATATGTATGCATGTATTTATGTATATATGTAGGTATGTATGTGTGTATACATATAAATATATATATATATACACACACACATATATATATATATATATATATATATATATATATATATATATATATATATATATATATATATATATCTAAAGTAGGAAGATGTGATGTAGTTCTAAGGGAAAAGTATGGGAAATATGCCTGGGTAATAAGCAAAGCTCTACCTCCAGTTTGTTTCTTCATTATGATCAGAGATAAATGTAAACAAAACATTGGTTGCCATTTTTTATCGTGCTTTTTAGCGTGTTTAGGAAATGCATGATATAAAATCACCTTTAATATTTGTGCCTGTTTTAGTTTAGGGTACTGTAGTACATGCATTAAGTGTTCTGTACATTAAAAGGTAGTTTGTTAACAGAACTACGTACAAGGGAAGGTTTTGAAAGTCTGAATATACATGTTGAATAAATAGGTAAATATGGTGTCACTACTTCGCGGATTTTCACCTATCGCGGCCGCGACTGGAACCTATCTACCGCGATAAACGAGGGTTCACTGTATGCTATTTTAATGTTTTTGAAAGAATTTCTTTGATTGTCTCGTACTGTTTCAAAGTTGAACTAACGTTTTGTTTTGTCTCTGCAGTTGTTGACGTTCAGAACGTTCAACTTGCGCTCTATCGTTACGATAGAGAGAGAATTTTCACGGTGTCACGTTGCAGTAAGAGTAAACCGTTTATAACGTTTTGTTCATTCTTTCTTAGCTTAATGGTTTTAATTCTAATAAAGGAACTTTTTATTTGGGAAATCTTTCAGTTTTTTTCCTTTAACAATAATATGTTTTAACGAGTATATATGATTGGGCTCTTCTCTCAGGTTCTAAGTCTAGAGAGAGAGAGAGAGAGAGATAGAGACGGAGGGAGAGAGAGCTGGATAAACGTTTCGTTCAAGCGAGTAACGTTGTTATCGTTTTTGCTCTTCTCCCTAGTCTCTTTAGGGGAAGAAGGTAAACGTTTCTAGAGTTTATTCTTGTTCTCAAGCTTTATGCGGTGAGAGATTTTAAACGTAGTTTATTTGATCTAGTGTTTAGTCTCTTTCCAGCCACTGAATTATTTATCTTTCATTAGATTTTTCTGTTACATTGTAATTCTGTTTTCGCAATTACTAACTTTTAAAGAAGGATAGAATTGCGTGTTTCAGGTACAAACCACTTAAAGTTTCGAGTTCAGTGAAATAAGTGCAAACAGAAATTCAAAAGTGATAAGTGATTAGCGCAAAGTGTGTCAGTGTTGTGCGTGAGGGTACTTCTTGCGTGCCAGTCGTCCTCCCAGTCCGGGACCTCTTGCAAGCTCCCAAGCCCAGGGGAGAAGCAATGTCGAAGGGCAAAAGGGTTCGGCAGGCCTTGATCGGCGCACAGAAGTATCCTCGGTGGTTGCGGGCGTGTCTTACAGAGACCGTCACTCCCACCCGCAGACGATTGAGCCCTTATTTTACTCGTCTGCAGAAGAAATTTCGGGGAGATAACGCTGGACTCAGGTCTCAAGACCTCTTAAACGTAAAGTCCAGACCTCTAGAGTTCAACAACCCGGATACAGTCATTGGGTTAGCTCTGACTCTCCGCAGTCATCAGGTGACTGCACACCTCCTAAGAGAGGTAAGGTGATGCCGCAACAGACCTCATCTTCTGTTAAGGCTTTGCCTCAGCAGACCTTAGCGTCTGCCGTCCCCAAGATGACTTTGCTGCAGTCCATGCAGTCACAGCTTGCGGTCTTAATGCGTGAGTGTCAGGCTGAGAAGGTTACACCTCCTCCTGCGATCGCTCCGCCTCACCGCAGTCCAGTCTGCCAGGCGTACGATGTTGAGGTTCCTCAGGATACCTTACCGCGTACTGAGTTGCCAGTTACCAGCGGTGTGCAGCAACCTCCGCCTTCCTTAAGGCAACCTCAGCAATGGGAGCAGGAATCTTATGCCTTACTTCCTCCGCTTCCGCTTGCGATTCCACCAGCGAGGCAACAATCTCTTGAGGTACGACAACCTCTTCCATCAATGAGGCAGCCACCTCAGCACTCGCTGCAGCTTAGGCTAGCACCTCAGGAACCTCAACTCGCGAGACAAGAACTGCGTTCTGCGCAGCCGCTACCTCAACTCTCGCAGCTCACACCTCAGGAACCTTAACTCGTTCCTCAGGAACCTGCTACTGCGCATCCGCAACCCTTGCAGCAAGCGCAACTCTTGAGGCAGCAACCTCATGCTATGAGTCAGCCACCTCAACGCATGCATCTGCCACTTTCTCCTCAACTTGAGCCTCTTCCCATTCAACTTGGAAATAACAAATGACAATAATAACACCTCATTACTTTCATAACTTGCATTTGTAATCATATACATGTATGCCTACACAAACATTATGATAATGGAGGTTATTTGTATTACTTATATAAAAATATATATGTATTCCTTGCAATATATTTTTAACAATATCGCGAAATATGGCAAAAATATCTTCAAAACAAAAATGAATCATGAGTTATGAATGTAAGGTAAATATTATGTTGATATTAAAACCCCATGCAAGCATGCATGAAGTAATGCAGTGTTGCCAACAGGGCGAGTTTCCCTTTCCTGAGGTGAAGTAGATTATAGTACATTTAGTGTAGCTTAATTCTACGATTATCATGCCGGCTATCAAATTCATCAACAAAACAGTCTAAATCAATTCCCTCGGCACGTGCACTTTCAATGGACGGTAATGCGATATTACTCACTCTAGCACTGGTCATGGAATTTCTGAGAAATGTTACACGCCATGCAACACGCTCTGCTTACCTTACAGCATGCTCTACATACAGCATGCTCTGCATACAGCATGCTCTGCATACAGCATGCTCTGCATACAGCATGCTCTGCATACAGCATGCTCTGCATACAGCATGCTCTGCATACAGCATGCTCTGCATACAGCATGCTCTGCATTCAGCATGCTCTGCATACAGCATGCTCTGCATACAGCATGCTCTGCATACAGCATGCTCTGCATACAGCATGCTCTGCATTCAGCATGCTCTGCATACAACATGCTCTGCATACAGCATGCTCTGCATTCAGCATGCTCTGCATACAACATGCTCTACATACAGCATGCTCTACATACAGCATGCTCTGCATACAGCATGCTCTGCATACAACATGCTCTGCATACCTTACCGCATGCTTCTCAGTCACACATCTTTGGTTGTTGCCAACTCACTAGACTGTCAAGCAGTTTCATAACGTTGCCTTCTAGTCTGCTGCTTTTGCACCATTGAAACCCTCACTGAGAGAACTTAGCTTTTCTCGGATATGGTCCCTGTAGATGAGAAAGTGCTTTTCTCCCTCCTTCTGATATTCCCTTGAGGACTCTGTCATTTGGAGAGGAGCCTTTAGCTGCGTAGCCTCCTATGGACTTTTATTTAAGCATAACATGCTTCCAGGGAAGGTAATGGTTCCACTTCAGTCACTAACCCCGTCTGTTACCACACCTGCTCCCATAGACCTTGAGCTGTGTTGCAAGACATGCAGTCCAAGCTTAGTCCTTGTTAAAGGATTTTTTGTTTACGGAGTCAGTGTGTCACTGGGAAGACGTTCAACAACCAGCAGAAGTGACTTGTTGTGACGCAGTGCGGCAACCTCAGCAACCCGATAAGGAGTTGTCTGTACGACCCAGACAGTCTAGACAGCTTCGGGTTGTCACTGTACTTCCTCGCTTCCCCATGGTTGACAGTTCACAGACTGTGCAGCAGTACCATGATCTTGTGTCCGGCTCCGTCAGACGACTGGCTTTTAAGAGCTCCCACAAGTCGTCGCTGTCTGGAGATTCTCAGATGGACTATGGATCTGACCAAGGAACTGGGCCTCCTGGTCAATTTTGAGGAGTCTCAGCTCATCCCATCCCAGACCATTGTCTCCCTGGGTATGGATCTTCAGAGTCGAGCTTTTCGGGCTTTTCCGTCGGCCCCAAGGATCTTCCAAGCCCTAGAATGCATCCAGAGCATGCTGAGAAGGAACCGATGCTCAGTCAGGTAGTGGATGAGTCTAACAGGGACACTTTCATCGCTGGCCCTGTTCATCGTGTTAGGGAGACTCCACCTCCCCCCCTTCAGTATCATCTAGCTGCTCACTGGATAAAGGACATGACGCTAGAGACGGTCTCAGTTCCTGTTTCCGAAGAGAGGAGGTCTTCTCTCGCGTGGTGTAAGAACAGCTTTCTTCTCAAGGAAGTCTACCTTTGGCTGTTCAGAAACCCGACCGCCGTCTCCTCTCGGACACTTCAGACACGGGCTGGAGTGCGACTTTGGACGGACAGGAATGCTCGGGAACATGGAATCAGGAGCAAAGGACACTTCACATCAATTGCAAGGAGTTGTTGGCGGTTCTTCTGGCCTTGATAAACTTCAAGTCCCTCCAGCTTAACAAAGTGGTGGAGGTGGACTCTGACAACACCACAGCCCTGGCTTACATCTTCAAGCAGGGAGGGACTCTTTCGTGAAGTTGTTCTAGATCGCAAGGGACCTCCTCATCTGGTCTAAAGATCGAAAGCTCACGCTGGTAACGAGGTTCATTCAGGGCGGTATGAATGTCATGGCAGATCACCTCAGCCGGAAGGGTCAGGTCATCCCCACAGAGTGGACCCTTCACAAGAATGTTTGCAGCAGACTTTGGGCCCTGTGGGGTCAGCCAACCATAGATCTGTTCGCTACCTCGATAACCTAGAGACTCCTGTTGTATTGTTCTCCGATTCCAGACCCAGCAGCAGTTCACGTGGATGCTTTTCTGCTGGATTGGTTCCATCTCGACCTGTATGCATTCCCGCCGTTCAAGATTGTCAACAGGGTACTTCAGAAGTTCTCTTCTCGCAAAGGGACACGGCTGACGTTGGTTGGCTCCGCTCTGGCCCGCGAGAGAATGGTTCTTAGAGGTACTGCAATGGCTGGTCGACATTCCCAGGACTCTTCCTCTAGGAGTGAACCTTCTACGTCTACCTCACGTAAAGAAGGTACACCCAAACCTCCACGCTCTTCGTCTGACTGCCTTCAGACTTTCGAAAGACTCTCAAGAGCTAGGGGCTTTTCGAAGGAGGCAGCCAGAGCGATTGCCAAAGCAAGGAGAACATCCACTCTCAGAATCTATCAGTCTCAAGGGGAAGTCTTCCGTAGCTGGTACAAGACCAATGCAGTTTCCTCAACCAGTACCACTGTAACCCAGATTGCTGACTTCCTGTTATATCTAAGGAAAGTAAGATCCCTTTCAGCTCCTACGATCAAGGGTTACAGAAGTATGTTGGCAGCGGTTTTCCGCCACAGAGGCTTGGATCTTTCCACCAACAAAGATCTACAGGACCTCCCTAGGTCTTTTGAGACCTCAAAGGAACGTCGGTTGTCCACTCCAGGCTGGAATCTAGACGTGGTCCTAAGGTTCCTTATGTCATCAAGATTTGAACCTCTCCAATCAGCCTCTTTTTAGGACCTCACATTAAAAACTCTTTTCCTCGTGTGCTTGACAACAGCTAAAAGAGTAAGTGAGATCCACGCCTTCAGCAGGATCATTGTTTTCACATCTGAAACGGCTACATGTTCCTTGCAGCTCGGTTTTTACTAAACGAGCTTCCTTCACGTCCTTGGCCTAAGTCGTTCGAGATCCCAAGCCTGTCCAACTTGGTGGGGAATGAACTGGAGAGAGTACTTTGCCCAGTTAGAGCTCTTAGGTACTATCTAAAAAGGTCTTAACCTTTACGAGGACAATCAGAAGCCTTATGGTGTGCTATCAAGAAACCTTCTTTTCCAAGTTCTAAGAACTCAGTTTCTTACTATTCAGGCTTCTGATTAGGGAAGCACATTCTCATCTGAAGGAAGAAGACCTTGCTTTGCTGAAGGTAAGGACACATGAAGTGGGAGCTGTGGCTACTTCAGTGGCCTTCAAACAGAGCCATTCTCTGCAGAGTGTTATGGATGCAACCTATTGGAGAAGCAAGTCAGTGTTCGCATCATTCTATCTCAAAGATGTCCAGTCTCTTTACGAGTACTGCTACACCCTGGGACCATTCGTAGCAACGAATGCAGTAGTAGGCGAGGGCTCAGCCACTACATTCCCATAATTCCATAACCTTTTAACCTTTCTCTTGAATACTTTTTATGGGTTGTACGGTCGGCTAAGAAGCCTTCCACATCCTTGTTGATTTGGCGGGTGGTCAATTCTTTCTTGAGAAGCGCCGAGGTTAAAGGTTGTGATGAGGTCCTTTAGTATGGGTTGCAGCCCTTGATACTTCAGCACCTTAGAGTTGTTCAGCCTCCTAAGAGGAACGCTGCGCTCAGTAAGGAAGACGAACTTATTTAAGGCAGAGTAATGGCTCAAGTCGACTTCCTTACCAGGTACTTGTAATTTCATTGTTATTTTGAATAACTGATAATATGAAATACGGGATACTTAGCTTCTTGATATACATGTACACTGGTTTTCACCCACCTCCCTGGGTGTGAATCAGCTACATGATTATCGGGTAAGTTTAATATTGAAAAATGTTATTTTCATTAGTAAAATAAATTTTTGAATATACTTACCCGATAATCATGATTTAATTGACCCACCCTTCCTCCCCATAGAACCAGTGGACCGAGGAAAAATTGAAGTGGTGTCAACAAGAAGTACTGCAGTACCTGGCCACAGGTGGCGCTTGTGAGTACACCCCCCTCTTGTATAGCGATCGCTGGCGTATCCCTTCCGTAGAATTCTGTCGGGCAACAGAGTTGACAGCTACATGATTATCGGGTAAGTATATTCAAAAATTTATTTTACTAATGAAAATAACATTTTTGTCAGGACACAGTGCCTTGTTTTTGTCTTTCTCCTGTCAAGAAGGTTCCCAGGACCCTTCCGTGACCTCTTCTTTATGTGAACGAACTTCCAGTCAACCATAAGCTATCCTGACATGTTCTCCAGAGGTGGTTCCCCATGCTTACACATCAAGAAGGATGCTCATCATTTCCGATGTCCATGAAATGTTCTTCTGTCGGTCTGTCGGCACGATCGCAACAATACCCACAAGATTACGCTCGACAAGGTGATTATCCACGAGAGGAAGGTCCATGAGCTCGAACATGATCGTGTGCATGATTTAGAACTTGTATGAATGCAAAATCACCAAAAAATGTACGATCATGGGAATAAATCAACAAGTTCTCCACACACACACACACACACACTAGGCCGTCCACACCCAAGAGATCGGGGCAAACATGATCATGCCAAATTCACATGCCACAGATGCAATAAATTCACAAGCATTTACACGCTCAAAAGATTGTCCATGCGCAAGAGAACAGTCACAAACACGATCGTCTCCTTTGCGCACGAGATTCTCCACGAGCATGATCACTGGCACATGCCCGATAAACTTGCCATGCTGAGGAGTTATATATTATGCTCCAGGTTACTGTACCTCCTATGTCCAAACCAGCGGACTTCCCTGTCTGATCTCCTTCTGCATATGCATGCTAAAGATGGTGCATACCAGGAACGTGTCATCCCGGGAAGTCGACCATGATACGTTATTGCTTCGTATGCAAAGTTAGAGGTTGTGTACCAGGATTGCTTTCTTCCATGAGAATACGTTATGTATCAGATGCTCAACACTACCCGATGAAACGCTTCTCATTCTTCATTGACTTTCGGGTTGCAAAACTCCTGGCGTCTCCATTGTCCCATGTCTTCCATGACACATTACAATTAAAAAAAAAAAAAACCTAGAACAGTAGTCATCGTTTGTACATGCTACGAGTTCTTACCTTCACGAGTGGTGTTTCCTTGTGCCCTGCCCTGTTTCATCTTCTTGAGAAAGTGCCAATTGTGATCCTTCCCTGCAAGACAAATTTCCTTGGTTGTTTTTCACGATTGGTGTTTCTCACAGGATCGACAGCACACTGCATTCGGGGAAACCTTACGATCACTAGTGGCGATCAGAATCCTTACAATTGGCACCGGCTATCTGAAACCTTACAATCACTTGCCACAATCGGAAACTTTATGATCACTTTCTGTGATTGGAAATCTGACGGTCACGGCCAACCTGAGGGCTAGCGATCAGAAAGTTATCGATCGCAGTTACTGCTGGCTGTGATCGTAACTTTGACAATTACTCGGCGCGATCGGAAACTATATAGATTGGTTTTAGGGACCTCCTCCCTCCTAAGCATGATTCTCCTATTGAAAGTCGGAAGTTTTGTATTAAGTGTAGGAACAAATAAAAAATTTGAATCCATTTGTATTTTTCCTAACCATACAAATCTGAGACTTTCAAGTTCATTTGCCTGCCTCAACCACCTCACAAGCCCTAGGTGATAGGTCAAAGTGATAGTGCTACTTGTAAGGTGGACAGCATCTACCCACCAGCCAACTGCGGTTACCTCGTTAGAAAGCGTAACTTGCATTCCTGCTTTGCTGAAGTCTTACTTCTATTAAAGGTTGAAGGTTTGTATGGTTATGAAAAATATAAATTGACTAATGATTTATGATATCTTATTAATGTACTGTACTCGTGTGGCCATTTCTGCAAGAGTAAGATTTTGAAGCAAAAGTATTGTATGTTAAAGAATCGTAACAAAATCGAGTTCACTAAAGACCTAGCAGTACTAGACATTTGCTTAATTCACAACTACTGTTTTTATTACATATTTAAACTAGAAAACCAAAATCCAGTTTTACAGAGTAACACAGTGCACTTATAAAATATTAAATTACTCCATAGTCATACCTGAAGCTTGAATATACATTATTTTTTATTACAGCATGAATTGGCTAAAATAATTACCCTAGAACAAGGAAAAACACTAGCAGATGCCGAGGGAGATGTTTTGAGAGGTCTACGTAAGTGGCAAAAGTTTATTTTACGTTTTCTTAAATCTTCTTTATTTTAAAATCTCTTGGGTCATTTAAGTAAGTCCGTGTTTTTATATCAATGCCAATAACTTTTCTTTATTTTAGGATATTAATCTAATTGTTGTATATTTCAGAGGTTGTTGAACACTGCTGTAGTATTACAAGCTTACAGTTAGGAGAAACCTTGCCAGGAATTGCTCGCGACATCGATACCCACTCTTATCGTATTCCCTTGGGTGTTTGTGCTGGTATTGCACCATTCAACTTCCCTGCAATGATTCCATTATGGGTATGTTTGTACATTTTGTGTTAATTTCATTTTGTAGATTTAGCTCTGTTTGTAAGCAAGTATGTAAATTATTTGTAAATAAACTTGGCTGCATTTGTTCCCGAAAAAATCCAACTTCAAGATTTGATTTTATGGTGTTCATTTAAAAATTTTATTCTATTGTGTGTTTAATAACTTTAACGTTTATTAGATTCATAACAAATCCAGAGAAAAACTACTTGAGTAGATAGGTTGTGTGTGCAAAGTAAAGTTATTCAACTCTTGGCTGTCAAGTCAATTAAATTGTTTCATTTTATTACTGTATTTTGTTTGTGTGTATATTTTACCTTTCCTTATCTAAACTTTTAATATGATGTTTTATTTTTGCTTTTAATTTTCTTGATGTGCTTAACACTGATAGTAATTCATCTATTATGAATTCTGAACTTGTTGTAGCACTGGTAGTGTTTGCACCATATATTTTGGTCAAAGAAAAAGTGATTTTCCCATCTTCCTCAGTTCTTTAATAATATGACATTTTCAGGTGCATTTTTTTCTAGTAAATAACTTTTGTGGTTTAAAAGCTAAACTTTTGCTAGTTATTTGGGTAATCATTTCTCTTGACTAAGAGTATGTGCCATTTGTTAGTCTCGCTAACTGTTGGCTCTGGTATTTTGTTAAAAATATTTTCTTATATGAAAATTTTTTTTTATCTATCTAGTGTAAAGACTAAATTTGATTAATTAAATTCATTTTAAAGTTAAATATCTCATGGTAGCTTTTAACCCTTTTACCCCCAAAGGACATACTGGTACGTTTCACAAAACCCATCCCTTTACCCCCATGGACGTACCGGTACGTCCTTGCAAAAAAATGCTATAAAAATGATTTTTTTTCATATTTTTGATAATTTTTTGAAAAAATTCAGGCATTTTCCAAGAGAATGAGACCAACCTGACCTCTCTATGACAAAAATTAAGGCTGTTAGAGCATTTTAAAAAATATATACTGCAAAATCTGCTGGGAAAAAAATAACCCCTTGGCGGTTAAGGGTTGGAAATTTCCAAAGAGCCTGGGGGTAAAAGGGTTAAGAAGGGGCACTCAATTACTACTGTACATCATAATCTTTTTTTATCAGTATACTATAATGTTATTGAAGATATACTTGAGAATTAGGGGTTAAATAATTACTTAGTTTGGTTGAGAGTTAATTTTTCAATATTTGAATGATATAGCTATGTATAAAAAAATTCCTCTAAATAAAGTAATGTTGCCTTTTTTGAAAAAGTGTTTATTATGTGTTGTAGTGCGCACTCTTATAATTTTCTTTCTTGCTGGAAGTATGTGCATCTTTTGAAAAAAAAAAAATTCTGCCAACTGTACTGTATAGGGGGAAGGTATTCTGTGAATTTTTCACATCATGCTTAGTTTGTTATGTATTGAAATATTCTTTTATTTAGTTTTTGAATGATTACATAATTTAACTTGTCATAGCAAATTAATGTTATTGAAGATTGCCACAGAATAAGTGCCCTTGATTTACTGTTAAGTTTGGTGTAAGTGATTAGGGTTGATAAGAATCTATTTAACCTAAGTTCTACTTCTTGGAAATTAATGCATTTGTTTTTCCACCCCTTCTACTACCTTCAGAAACCTCAGTCTTATTCAGGGTTAGTATTATATTGACCTGGTAAATCTCGCTGCATATGCACTTATCCCCCCACATAGAAATATTTTTTTATACAGTAAGTAGTAACAATCTCATGTAAGTGAGATTCATAAAATTTATTTTCATTTCAATTATCATTTCACAGATGTTCCCAGTTGCCTTGGTTTGTGGAAATACTTACGTTTTTAAGCCTTCGGAACGAGTCCCAGGTTGTTCTATGATGTTAATGGAGTTGCTCAAGGAGGCAGGCTGTCCTGACGGTGTTGTTAATGTTATCCATGGATCTCACGCTGCCGTTAACTTCATCTGCGACAACCCTGAAATTCGTGCCATTTCTTTCGTTGGCTCCAATCAAGCTGTGAGTTAGTCATATTGTTGTAATTTACAGTTATCAACAGTAGATGAAATTTCCATTTTACTTGAGGGTAGTTATGGTCTCCTATTTCTATGCATCCGTGAATTGAAAAAAAAAAATCATGCTCTTTAAAGCCATTATCACTTGCATTATCTGCATTTAACCCCATCTTTAGATTAAAGAATACTATTGTACCACTAATGCATTATATCTTTATTTGATGGTACAGGGTGAATATATTTATGAGAGAGGGTCAAAGAATGGAAAGAGAGTCCAGTCTAACATGGGTGCCAAGAACCACGGAGTGGTTATGCCTGATGCCAATAAGGAAAGCACTCTAACTCAGTTAGTTGGTGCTGCCTTTGGAGCTGCAGGTCAAAGGTAATATTAATAATTTTTTAAATACTGTACTGTATTGTAAAGTCTTTTCAAGTTTCTAACATGGTCGTTTAAAAGTTTGTGTGGTTCCCACTAACAAAGTGTTTACATTCCTGTATTTTTCTTTTTTTTGAAAGATAATTGAATGCTGTATTTTTTTGAAAGATAATTGAATGCTGTATTTTTCAAAACATAATAGGTTTTAAAGCAGCTCCTAAACAAATTACTTATAATTTAATTATACTGTAATGAGAAAAGGACCTAGAAAACATAGATAACTTCCACAGGTAATGAACAAGTGGTGTTCTATTTTGTTTGGCGCAATGATTAACAGGTTAAAGGGATGTCCAGCCCTGTAGACCCTGTAGGGAGTAGTGTCATTAGTGTACCTTATTTGGGCAATGTACACAATACTTGTGGGGTTAGCAGTGTCCCTTTAACTGCATGCACTTTGAAGCCTTCTACCTAACTTATTTTCATGTCCATTTTTCAGCCAATTTTATTATTTTCTTCATAGTGGAAGTGTGGGGTTTTTACTAAAGTCTCGCCTCAGCTTTGAATGGTCTCCCTGACCCCAGTGCCAGGTCCTGTGTTTCAAAATCATAAATCTATCGATACCTTTGGATGCATGATGTCCACTCTTTATAATACTCATTGCAGTTATAGTTCATGTTCTTTGCTAGTTATTGCCATTCTGAAATTAATAAACTTTCTAGGTAAAAGTCATTACCTTGGGTTATTTCTTAGTTTATTAAATGCCCTTTTCTATTATTGGTAATTAGTTATATCCACCCATACTGAAAAATTGCGTTTCTAGTTTTTAAGGGTATTGTCATAACCAGTAAATCTAGAAGATTCGGTCTTTCAATGCTTAAAAACTGCATGATACTTTATAGTATGGCTCCCGAATTTTGAATAATCAGTTGGTGATCATGAAGTTCTCGGATATTGCAGCACTATAATTTTAGTGGAATGATATTCACTTTGTAATAGTGTTGTATATTTGCTCTCTAAAAACCAGTGATTAGAAGAAGCAAAATTCTCTCTACACTTTCTAAATTGAATAATTGAACTAAACCCCCAACACCTACATCAATTAGACCAAGGTCTTTTCTTCAATAATTCTAGGGAATAATTCCTTCCTTCACCAAAAATTTTGACAGGCTAATTTATTATCGGTTGTTTAACCTTGAAATTCCACACTGTTCGGGGAAAATAAAATTGTAACTGCCTACTATAATGATTATGCTCTTAGGCTATTTTTCTTCCTGTGTGTTCTCCAAGTCTCATGTAATTATGTGACCACTACACCTGTGAACTTTGATCGGTCTCTATTTGGAGCCAGTTTCACAATCTTAACTGCATTTAAAGACTTCAACACAGCACACATTTCTTATTACAACCAGGAAAACTTCACATAAAGCAAATAAGATTTTCACAGGTCAAAAGAAAACATATAAGTCACTGTCATAGTTTTCACAGTACCAATACTCAAGTCTTGATTTTTTTTTTTTAAGTGCACAGTAAAACAGTTGTACATAACGTCTTCATAGCCTAAAGTCCAAATAACTATAAAAAATTAAGTTGCAGCAAGTTTTTATACACTCCTTGCACTGCACCACTAGGCAGTATGCTGTTCCAGACAGTCTCTCTTGCTCTTTTATGCCTATTTTTCATGGGACTAATCACATCATTCTCTCAAAAGCTGCAAAAGAAGAGAGAATTAGTGGAAGGAACTTGGTTCACAAAAAATAAAGAACTAAACAGTAGTTATTTTATTGACTGATTTTTCATAAGTAGCATAATTATCCTTATATTTTTTCCAATTCTAGATTTACATAGATTTAAAAAAAGGCCATTTTTCTTTGCAGATGTATGGCCCTTAGCACAGCAGTATTTGTAGGAGAAGCCAACAAGTGGTTACCTGAACTCGTGGAGAAGACAAAGAAACTAAGAGTGAATGCTGGACATGTTCCAGATGCCGATTTGGGCCCTGTCATTTCCCCTGAAGCAAAAGATCGCATATGTGAGTTAGTTCAGAAGGGAATTGACGAGGGAGCAAAATGCATCTTGGATGGGCGTAATGTAGTTGTACCTGGGTATGAAAAAGGAAATTTTGTAGGACCAACCATTTTGACTGATGTTACGGTAAGTGATCTTAATTTGGCGCATCATATGAACATTTCATATTTACTTTTTAATTGACTACCTTTATTACTACCACCTCTTCATTAGGACAGTCTCCATGCTAGCAGGTCAAGATTTGCTCACTACCAATTGCATGACCGATTCATCATATATATTTGGCAGACAGTCTAGTCGTGGTATGAAGTGTCTTGATTTGAAGCAGTAGCTGCAGGCTGTCATTGCACTCTCTCATCAGAATCTAGTAGTTTAACCATAACAGATTTCTATATCATAGGGATTACTCCATGTATGGAATGAGAGATAAAATTAAAGAAAGATAAATTTAATTAGTTCATGTATTTGGGAAAAGACCAAACATAACTTGAAAGTGGAAATGCTTAAACTGTGTAGCCATTGAGGTTAGGAATGCTGAGAACTTTTAAATTATCTGAAGTGTTGGGCAAACCGTATTTAATAATCAGGACCTTCCTACTGATGTTTCTTTGTGGTTTCACATAAACTACGTTGGGGGATTTTTCTTTCCCCTAAGGCTTAATGCTTGTAATCCTTGAAACTTCCATGATAGTTACTAAACATTTCTCTCTCTACTCTCGCTTCTCCATCCACAGTATTCCATATGAAGACATTAAAATTAAACCCCTGTTCTGCCAATGAGGAGGGTGCTCAGATTGCCTAAAATTTATCTATATGAAATTATTCAGACTGCAAAAATCTCTTCTTCCTCCATGACAATTTCATGACCGTATTATCTGTCTGTAATACTGTATTATTCATGTATTTCAAGTGTTTTGGGTTTGTTTTTGCCTATTTTTCAAGCTTTTTTTTCTCTCATTTTGTGGCCTTTCTGTCTTCTGTATTAGTACAATTTGGACACTTCCATAAGTTGAAAAGTGGTTTTCCTTCACAATTTGTTAACCCTTGCTTGTTTGCTCTGTAGAGGAAGAATTTTTGTTTTTTTCAGTCATATCCAGGTTGACTTTAAGATAGATTTAGGAGAAGGCTTTGTTGCCCATTGGACAATGCATCAAGTAGAATATCATTATTACTGCAGACACTACTACCTTATGGTTAGAGTAATCAAAATATTACAGTAGCTTGGATTTATTTCTAGCCTATGGCAAAACTTCAAAACTTTGTCTTGCTAAAAATAAATTAGGAAAATAAATTTTTTGGGGGTTAATCTCTTACTGGTTATTATTTATCATAGAGTTTTATGAATTATTAATCAAAGTCCCTTGTTAGGTGTAACCTTGTCCTTTCTAGAACTTAAAGAAAATGAGAGAAATATTTGGCTCAGTGCAATATTTTATTTTGTATTTGAATTCCATGTATATATATGACTCATGTTTTCCAGCCCGACATGACTTGTTATAGAGAAGAAATCTTTGGACCTGTCTTAGTAACTGTCTCTGTTGATACCTTGGATGATGCTATTGATGTTATCAACAAAAATATGTACGGCAATGGTACTGCAATCTTCACAACAAATGGAGCAACTGCACGCAAATTTACCACAGACATCGATGTTGGCCAGGTAATATTTATAATGAATTTGTGTACAGTATTTTATAAAGCAACCATCTGAGATTATCGAGATACCATTGTATATTTGACGGTGTAATTTTATCATTCCTTGAAATGAAAAGTGTAGTGCTAACCCTTAAAGATTCTTGGAGGCATAACTTGATCAATGGTGAAACACATGCTGTGGGTTACTGCTTGTGATCTTAGAGAACATTCTTATCACTTTCTTATATTTTTAATTGTTTAGCTAATGCTGGTTTTAATTAGTATTTTGAATCAGAATTGTTACATCTCTTTAAATATTTGAAACAAAAAATAGGTTATATTCTCAGAATGGACATGCTTTAAGATAAAACAAATGCTTTGCTCCTTGAATATACAGTATTTAAAGAAAAAAAAAATGAATATAATTATTTTTATACTGGCCTGATGTTCATATTGCTACTTTCTGGAAGTCCTGTTTTGTCAAATATTCACCATGGAAAGTTAATATTTTTTATGGATGTTATTGGAATGTAGGGGATGGATTTTGCATGTTATTTTATATCCATGTAATATTCAAAATATTTTGAAACTTATATACATACATACATACATATACCAAGGCACTTCCCCCAATTTTGGGGGGCAGTCGACATCAACAAATGAAACAAAAACAAAAAAGGGGACCTCTACTCTCTACGTTCCTCCTACATTCCTCCAGCCTAACAAGGGACTCAACCGAGTTCAGCTGGTACTGCTAGGGTGCCACAGCCCACCCTCCCACATTATCCACCACAGATGAAGCTTCATAATGCTGAATCCCCTACTGCTGCTACCTCCGTGGTCATCTAAGGCATCGGTGGAAGCAGCAGGGCCTACCGGAACTGTGTCACAATCGCTCGGCATTCATTCCTATTTCTAGCACGCTCTCTTGCCTGTCTCACATATATCCTCCTATCACCCAGAGCTTCCTTCATTCCATCCATCCACCCAAACCTTGGCCTTCCTCTTGTACTTCTCCCATCAACTCTTGCATTCATCACTTTCTTTAGCAGACAGCCATTTTCCATTCTCTCAACATGGCCAAACCACCTCAACACATTCATATCCACTTATATAAAAGTGCTTAAATTAATGCAGTAAGGCAGTGCCGGCCTACAACCTTACATCCATGCTATTTCTCTTGTTAGTGTATTGTACCTCCTACTCGGCTGCCGGCTTAGTGACCGGCAGCCGGGTGGGTGGAAGATTTTGAGTAGTTCTTTTGTGAGGATGTTGTCTTAGTTTTGCAGAGTTTTTCATGGTTTTTGACATTTTGCTATTTTATAAGCTGGAATATTAAAATATTCCAGCTTCAATTAATTTTGTTTGCAAAGAAACACAATTAAAAGCTTAATTAGGTCAGGATTTATGTTTTTGCAGAAATCTTAAAATCGGTTCCTACAGTAAACTATTGCTTAATGCCATGGTTTGAAGAGGGTGATAGGACAGAACTTTATTAAAAAACAGGATTTCATTTTAGTCTTCAACTGTTGTCATTGGACTTCCCTTTAACATTTTTTTTCTTAACTCTTTCTTGTTGGTTCTGTTGGAAATCTAGAAAAGGTAATTGGGAATCGCAAGTTTCATCGATTTGTTCCCTTTCTAACCAATGCCAAGATCATTAACTTGTCCCCTCAATTGCTGAAACATTTTTCTCACAAGGAAAGGGATAGACACCTCACCTGTATATTATAGTCTATTTTGAGTAATTTTTGTGCTCAAAGATAGAACTATTAAATCGAGCTAATGTGGAAAATTATAGCAATTATTATTGGTTGTTTGCTTGGCCTCTCGAAGTTGAATTTTCATCTCTCTCTCTCTCTCTCTCTCTGAAAAATTAACCTTTCTTACTTCCGTAGGTCTTAAAGACCTTAGCTTATGTGAAACCATTCATTTCACTGAAATGTATTATTTTGTGATACAGTTTCAGGTTTAGTAACTTTGCTTTTCGCTCTCCAAACACCTCCACAAGAACCAGGTCTATTGCTGGGCCTAACCACTAGGTTGGTGTTACTATTTAAAGATTCTCTTCAAAATCATAGCATGTTTGGCTCATGATCACACTCTTTTTGTCTCCAAAAGTTATCTCTGTGTAACATCCTGGAAACTTACTTTAAACCAGTAGTAGTAGTGTTTTTCATTCATCTTGGGAATTGCTTTGATATGCTAGTCTTCAAGATAATAGACAACTTTATGGTAGTTTCCCTTTAACTCCAAGGTTCCTCTTATTCTCAAGAGAAGCTACTTCTTTGCCAGTAAAATGTAATTTCTTTTTGTCTGCCCCATTTCCAACCCCATCCCCAGAGCTACCTTTGCTCTTTAATATAGAGGGTGTTCATATATTACAAATATGTGGCTAGCAGATAAGGAAACTTTCTCTTCAAAGGATCTCTTTTGAATGTAACAAGTCTTGGAATTCGATCTTTATTCATACTGTTAGTCCTAATGGCAGCTATAATTACATCGGTTACATATTATAGAAATTAGAAGGCAATTCTAGCATCAATGCAGTCTGTAATATTCATATGGTCTTTCTTATGGTTTCTAAGTCATGCTCCATCCTCTGAAATTTTGGTGGCTAAGGAGGTTGTCATCCACCCACTTTTCCTGAAAATTATTGTTGAATAATATCCCAAATTGATTATTATTCACTGCCAAAATAAGGCCACAGTAAGAGTTCTAAGCAGGGTCTTTTGACATATAATATTTAGACATTGTCTGGGATATCTCGTCCCCCTTCATTTCAGACGTACCTGGACGTTGTGTAGGAGTCAGTCTTGTGTCCAGACAATTTTCTAATGCTACGTACTATAACACTACTAAGCTGTCAACACAGCTTGCTTTTCCTTACATCCCATGGACTGCCGTCTTCTAAAACATGTTTTATCGTACTGCAATGTTAGCATGAGGCACAATTATCTTATACAGTAATTCTTTTTAATACCCTTTTGAATGATATATCCTTTGATTTTGGAAAAGTAAGTCTGCCAATAACTAATCATATGATGAAGCCAAAATGTTCTGGATCATTCCTTTCAAGTATTAGGAATATGCATGTGCAGCCCAATCTAGGCTATCCTGGACTAAGGAGTCAATTGATAGCCTGGTGGGTATGGTACCTTTCTTACTGGGTAGTGACAACTCTGTTGGGTAGGTTTATCAATATATCCGGGTTTTATTAAAGGTTAGCGCAGGTTGAAAGAACTTTTTCATGTTCACCGTGTGTAGGGTTACCAATTTATTGTATAAGTAAAGTGTAACAAAATTAACATGTCAATTCTCTTGCAACAATTTATTTACAACTTACAGCTAGCAATTTTAATTCACAATATACTATATTGTTCTGTGCAGAGTTTTCTTTCCCATGTTTACTGGGTAGTCATATTTATTACAACTTTTGGAGATTTAAAATATTTTAAAGTTTAGTTACTTGTTTTAAACAATTCCCAATGTTTAGATGTATGAATCAGTTTTGTGAAAGATTTAATTCTTCATTTCCAACAAGTTATCATAATTTGAAAGGTTTAATTTTAACTGTAAGGAAAGTTGTTGAAAATTTGAAATCTCATTTAATGTTACCGATATACATTTAATTAATTTTCTCTTTCAGGTTGGAATTAATGTGCCTATTCCAGTGCCTCTACCAATGTTTTCATTTACCGGATCTCGAGGTTCCTTCAGAGGAGATGCTAACTTCTATGGCAAAGCTGTAAGTATATTTCAAGTGACTATTTTACTCTAATTAATTTCTGAAGGGTTATGTAACTCAAGGTGTATGCTGCACTGAATTTTACAATTGAAGGCAATACAGTAGTTATACAATCACTGCTCTATAAAAGTACTTAAGAACTGTCTAGAGCTTGCCAACCATGGCAGTTTTGCTCTGATGGGAGAAACAGTTGAGGAAATTTTCTCAAGTTCGCTAATGGTTACATAAATGTAGCTACCTTTTACAATCAGTCCCTTGATATTTATGCAGTGGTGGTGGGAGGGGATGATGCATAAGCTGGTGTTATAGAGAGAGATTTGATAGTATTGTTATAGACTGAATAGTTTTTTAACCTGTTTTGTTGCCTCCGCATAGTTGTTTCTCTTGTGTGCCAGTGTTACTTTGTCACCAATCATATACTTCTTAAATCCTATTTTAGTGATAGACTTAGTTGTTATAGAATTTTCAGTGCAGAATATTCCAAGTGGTTGTGGATATTTTTTTGGGAGGAAATATAGGACTTTAGATTACTACATATTAGTGTATTGATGGTTGCTTAGTTCATTTACCTTTATGATGCCTAGCGACATAATGAGACAACTTTCCAATGAATTAAAAGGCTACTGAAATAACTTTCGAATGAATAAAAGGCTTTATTTAACAAAATTCACAATAGTACCAGGAACAAGAGATTAGTATTTTTGGCAAGTAAATAACAAAATAAACAATTTAGTTATAATGTGTGGTGGTTGAAAGTGGTCCTTTAAAATTGATGTTTATTTCTCAGACACCTTGCGTTTGGATAAGTTCTGTTGCAGAGACAGCTGCAGAAGTGTGTGCCTTGCTAGACTTGTCACAAGATAAGATCAATTTGGGTCAAAGCACTGGAAAGAGCAAGTCATGCAATGAACATGCTAGGGACGCATTCAGACACACTTGCATCCAGAGGATGTTAGAGGAATAAAAGAATCTAAGGCATGGCATCTAGGAACGTCTTACGAGAAGCATTTACAGGGATGGTGTGATTGGAAACACATCCATCCAGAGTAGAAAAGAGGCGTGAAGAGAAGACTTCTGCACAAGAACACAAGATCTTGGACGAGGAACATCTGGCTTGTCGTCTCCATAAGCACCGGAGAAATGTAGACCATCTCCAATCCACCTAAAATGAGGACAGATGGTTAAGGTTGAGAAATAACATTGTGAGCATACTCTGAAGAGCAACACCCTTTGACACTTTTGGGTATTAAGGTTAAAACACTCTATCCCTGAACCTCCCAAATGACCACGCAGAAACTGAAGCTTCTCAGCATAGTGGTTTGGGAGCCCATAATGACTTTAAGAGCTTTAAAGATAAAATAGGCAGCAGTAGGAGATACAAATCGGTTTTTAGATACTAGAGGCAGAGGTAGAAGATACAGAGAGCTTTGAAGAAATTGGAAATAATGGCTGATTGTACAAAGAGCTTTGGAGATACCAGAGGTAGCAAAAGCATTGAAGAAATTGGAAATAATGGCTGGTTGTACAGAGAGCGCTAGAGATACCAGAGGTAGCAAGAGCTTTGGAAATACTGGAGGCAGCAGAAGGAGGAACAGATTTCCAAAGAGCTTTGGAGATACTGGAGGCAGTACAAAGAGCTTTGGTGATACAAGAGGCAGTGGCACGAGGCACAAAGGGCTCTGGAGTTGGCTGCACGAGGTATAAATAGCTATGGAGTAACCCGACGCAGTAGCAGGAAGTGCAGAGCATTTAGTGACTAGAGGCCGTAGCAGGAGTTACAAAGAGCTTTGGAGATGCTGGAGGGAGTGGCAGGAATTACAAAGCTTTGAAGATACTGGAGGAAGCTGCAAGATGTACGAGAAGCTTTGGATAACTGGAGGCAGTGGTAGGAGTTATAAAGAGCTTTGGAGATACTGAAGGCTGTAGGCAGCGGCAGGAGATATAAACATTGAAGATATTGGAGGCAGCAGGAGGTACAAAGGGCCTTGAAAATACTGGATGTAGCAGCAGGAGCAGTGTGGAAGTTCCAAGGCCGACTGAAGTCTCCCTTCTTGCTGGATCTGATATCTTTACAAAAGAGCTGTACCAAAGTCAGTGGTAGGAGGAACCACAATTTCCACAGCAGAAACTGAAGTCTTTCTTGGGAACAGCACCTGATAAAGACATTCTGAAAGATGACTGGAAATTAAATAGCCTTCCTGTACAAAGAACTTTGGAGATACCAGAGGCTTCCTGTACAAAGAACTTTGGAGATACCAGAGGCAGCAAGAGCTTTGGAAATACTGGAGGCAGCGGCAGTAGGTATAAAGAGCTTCGGAGATACTGGAGGCAGTACAAAGAGCTTTGGAGATATAAGAGGCACAAGGAGCTTTAGAGATATTGGAGCTAGCTGCATGAGGTACAAGGTGCTTTGCAGATACTACAGCCACTGGCAGGAGTTAAAAAGGGTTTTGGGGATACTGCAGGCAGTGGCAGCAGCAGGAGATACAAAGAACTTTGGAGAATTGGAGGTATAATGAGCTCTTGAGATACTGGAGGCAGCAGGTACAAGGGAGCTTTGAAGATACTGGAAGTAGTGGTAGGAGGTACAAAGAGCCTCTGTGCCGTTGCAAAATCCAGGGGAAAAAGTACACTGATAAGGTATTGAACACATACTGAAAGCCCTTCAATACACAATCTGTGAAGAAAAAGAAATACTTCTACTTCCAGCAAGAGAGAGGATATCTGTTTTTGCTAATGGGGTTGGGCAGTTTGGTTCCTGTTATAGACAGGAAACACCTGCAAGTTGTCTACACTAAGCTAAAATATTATTAATTCAATGACTGCTCAATGTTTTGTTCTTGTATCCCCAGCATTAGAAGGTACTGATGATCACTTCATGTATCCTTACTGGAAGGACAGATAAAGGCATTATGGCTAATATGGTTAGAGAAGAAGTTTTCACACTTATCTCAATAAATATTGCTTGCACATGACTACATATTCATGAGTTCTCGTTCTCCTTGACTATATGCTTGTCCAATGTACTTCTCAAAGTTGCTTGAAACTCATAATTCTTGGTTTCCATGAACATTAAATCTGCTTATGATTTGAAGTCGTAAAATTATTTGGAGAAGTCACATCCACTCAGTCTGCAGGGGTCTCTCTTAATCATTATTTATCCGAGATGTTTTAAAAATGATACTACAGTAATTTATGCAACCATTCAGCAGGTTCCATATTTCATTATTTACCTACAAAGATAAGAGATGTAATAGATTGTGGATGATATTTATTGTTAAATAAAATGGCTAAATGGTAAAACGTTTTATATTGGCAATGGCTATTAATTAAAATTTTTTAATGCTGAATGGTAAAAAGTTTTAGATTTAAAATTATTTAAGATGAAGAAACGAAAGAGACTGCATAATTAAATTATTTTTAATTCATTGTAATATGTAAATTATTCAATCACCTTTTACCTCTTCCTACCACAAATAGAAGTTAGAAGTTCTGGATTATAACATCACAATTTTAAATTTTCAAAGATTTTAACAATAAACCAAAACCAAGCTTTCATGACTTTATTTAACACAGCCTCTCTCTTATTTGCAGGGTATTAACTTCTATACTCAACTTAAGACAGTTACGCAGATGTGGAGAGAAGCAGATGTAACCCCAACTCATTCTGCTACAGCAATGCCAGTCATGCGTTGATAGTTTTATCGTTCCTCGGTCTGCCAAAATGCTGGTTGACAAGTCATCATTGAGACTGAAAGAATAAGAACAACATTGATCTTGTACAATTTTGTTTTTAGTTTGACAGCTGGGGTTAGTATATTGAAAGCTCTTTGTACTTAATGAATTAGTTCCTAAATTTCAGATTAACAAGGCAATGTGTGTGTAGTTTAGAACATTCCATTAACTAGATTTGAATTACCTATTCAATTTTACCTACAAAAATTGTTAATCAGAGAACCCTATTAGTTAGAGTGAGTAGATATACTTTATTTTCAAGTATCTCCTTTTACTTTATGAAAAACCTATTTTTCTTAGCTATATAAAATGACAATAGAGATTTCTAAAATTGTGTTTTTTTTCCTCCTGTGTTTGTTTAAACTATTAGAGAAGTGGATGGTTCGTTTACAAAAGTAATTTTATCTACAGAAGTTGCCAAAAATTGAATATTACCAAAACATTCCAATGTCAACCAATTAACACAAAATTTATATCGTATGAATGTAACTAGACCTGTCTTGGTAAATCTTGGGCTTGGTAAGGACGCATGTATCCATTATAAACAGTTGGATTATCCATCTTATTTGGGGCAACAAACCTGTATAAAATCTATAATAATAATAACTAGCGTCAGACTTTAGGTTCTAAAGTATTTTTGATAGACAAAGCTTAAGCAGAACAGAACTCTCAATATATCCAGTTCCTTGCAGTAAGTAAACATACTAACCAATAGAAGAAAAGTGACTACTGTCAAAGTACCATACAACACTTTGTTTCTATACTCCCCATCTCTCCATGAAGATTTGTCTTTCTTCATGTGAATCGTGGGGGGAAAAAATTACGTACCCCACCAAAAAGTGTACAAAATGATATATACACACCCAACTAAAGAGGTGGGTCAAGACAACCCTATGCTTACATACTATCCATTTTACTGCAAGGCTTGCTCTGTATGTCCAAATCATTTGCACACAACAGTTTTCCCATTCTAATAAGGGCTGGTACATTAAACAATGAGCATAAATTTATAGCCTCAGGAAAAATTTGTACAAACTTAATTTGAAGAGTGAATATTTAGATATTTATTCCAACCTGCTGATTGTTGCATTTACTTAGTACTTTAATCTGGTTATTCAAGAGGAACTTGAGTCATGAAAAGAACCATATTTCAAGTATGACAAAAAACAGCTCTTCTTCAATAAAACAGGAAAAACGTCCCATTTCAATTGACCCAAAAAAAAGCTCCATTTCAATTGAGATGAGGAAAAGTTTTATTTAAAAAATAGGGACATACTTCAATTGAATGCCCTATTTCAATTGAGACAAAAGAAAAGACACGCCCGTTCAATGGGGACAAGCGAAAAAATTTCAATAGAAACAGGAAGAAAAAAAATATGCATTTCAACCGAGACAAAATAATATTCCCTTTAAATTGAGACAGGTAAAAAAAATTACTATTTCAATAGAGACTGGAATCAACTGAGACAAAAAGAGACCCCTTTCCATTGGGACAGGTAAAAAATGGACTATTTCAATAAACACAGAAAAAAAAGCTCTATTTCAACAGACTATAAAATACCCCCTCCCAATTGAGGCAGGTGAAAAAAATGGCCTATTTCAATAGACAGAAAAAAACCCTATTTCAACAGAAAAAGAGACCCCTTACAATTGGGATAGGCAAAATAATAGCCGATTTCAATTGACAGAGGAAGAAAAATAACTTTCAACCGATACAAAAAAATACCTCCTTTCAACTGGACAGGTGGAAAAGATGGCCTATTTCAATTGACAGAGGAAGAAAAATAACTTTCAACCGATACAAAAAAATACCTCCTTTCAATTGGACAGGTGGAAAAAATGGCCTATTTCAATTGACAGAGGAAGAAAAATAACTTTCAACCGATACAAAAAAATACCCCCTTTCAATTGGACAGGTGGAAAAAATGGCCTATTTCAATTGACAGAGGAAGAAAAATAACTCTACCAATAAAAAAAGTACCCCCTTTCAATTGGGACAGGTGAAAAAATGGCCTATTTCAATTGACAGAGGAAGAAAAATAACTACCAATAAAAAAAAATACCCCCTTTCAATTGGGACAGGTGAAAAAATGGCCTATTTCAATTGACAGAGGAAGAAAAATAACTCTACCAATAAAAAAAATACCCCCTTTCAATTGGGACAGGTGAAAAAATGGCCTATTTCAATTGACAGAGGAAGAAAAATAACTACCAATAAAAAAAATACCCCCTTTCAATTGGGACAGGTGAAAAAATGGCCTATTTCAATTGACAGAGGAAGAAAAATAACTCTACCAATAAAAAAAGTACCCCCTTTCAATTGGGACAGGTGAAAAAATGGCCTATTTCAATTGACAGAGGAAGAAAAATAACTACCAATAAAAAAAATACCCCCTTTCAATTGGGACAGGTGAAAAAATGGCCTATTTCAATTGACAGAGGAAGAAAAATAACTCTACCAATAAAAAAAGTACCCCCTTTCAATTGGGACAGGTGAAAAAATGGCCTATTTCAATTGACAGAGGAAGAAAAATAACTACCAATAAAAAAAAATACCCCCTTTCAATTGGGACAGGTGAAAAAATGGCCTATTTCAATTGACAGAGGAAGAAAAATAACTCTACCAATAAAAAAAATACCCCCTTTCAATTGGGACAGGTGAAAAAATGGCCTATTTCAATTGACAGAGGAAGAAAAATAACTACCAATAAAAAAAATACCCCCTTTCAATTGGGACAGGTGAAAAAATGGCCTATTTCAATTGACAGAGGAAGAAAAATAACTCTACCAATAAAAAAAGTACCCCCTTTCAATTGGGACAGGTGAAAAAATGGCCTATTTCAATTGACAGAGGAAGAAAAATAACTACCAATAAAAAAAATACCCCCTTTCAATTGGGACAGGTGAAAAAATGGCCTATTTCAATTGACAGAGGAAGAAAAATAACTACCAATAAAAAAAATACCCCCTTTCAATTGGGACAGGTGAAAAAATGGCCTATTTCAATTGACAGAGGAAGAAAAATAACTTTCAACCGATACAAAAAAGATACCCCCTTTCAATTGGACAGGTGGAAAAAATGGCCTATTTCAATTGACAGAGGAAGAAAAATAACTCAACCAATACAAAAAAAAATACCCCTTTCAATTGGGACAGGTGGAAAAATGGCCTATTTCAATTGACAAAGGAAGAAAAATAACTTTCAACCGATACAAAAAATACCCCCTTCCAATTGGGACAGGTGGAAAAATGGCCTATTTCAATAGACAGGAAGGAAAAAAAAAGCCATTTCAATTGACAGGAAGGAAAAAAGCTATCTCAATTGAGACAAAAAGAGACCCCTTTCAATTGGGATAGGTGAAAAAATGGCCTATTTCAATTGACAGAGGAAGAAAAATAACTACCAATAAAAAAAATACCCCCTTTCAATTGGGACGGGTGAAAAAATGGCCTATTTCAATTGACAGAGGAAGAAAAATAACTCTACCAATAAAAAAAATACCCCCTTTCAATTGGGACAGGTGAAAAAATGGCCTATTTCAATTGACAGAGGAAGAAAAATAACTACCAATAAAAAAAATACCCCCTTTCAATTGGGACAGGTGAAAAAATGGCCTATTTCAATTGACAGAGGAAGAAAAATAACTCTACCAATAAAAAAAGTACCCCCTTTCAATTGGGACAGGTGAAAAAATGGCCTATTTCAATTGACAGAGGAAGAAAAATAACTACCAATAAAAAAAATACCCCCTTTCAATTGGGACAGGTGAAAAAATGGCCTATTTCAATTGACAGAGGAAGAAAAATAACTTTCAACCGATACAAAAAAGATACCCCCTTTCAATTGGACAGGTGGAAAAAATGGCCTATTTCAATTGACAGAGGAAGAAAAATAACTCAACCAATACAAAAAAAAATACCCCTTTCAATTGGGACAGGTGGAAAAATGGCCTATTTCAATTGACAAAGGAAGAAAAATAACTTTCAACCGATACAAAAAATACCCCCTTCCAATTGGGACAGGTGGAAAAATGGCCTATTTCAATAGACAGGAAGGAAAAAAAAAGCCATTTCAATTGACAGGAAGGAAAAAAGCTATCTCAATTGAGACAAAAAGAGACCCCTTTCAATTGGGATAGGTGAAAAAATGGCCTATTTCAATAGACAGAGGAAGGGAAAAAAAAGCTATTTCAATAGACAGGAAGGAAAAAAAAAGCTATTTCAATTGACAGAGGAAGGAAAAAAAAAGCTATTTCAATTGACAGAGGAAGGAAAAAAAAAGCTATTTCAATTGACAGAGGAAGGAAAAAAAAAAGCTATCTCAATTGAGACAAAAAGAGACTCCTTTCAATTGGGATAGGTGAAAAAATGGCCTATTTCAATAGACAAAGGGAAAAAAAGCTATTTCAATTGACAGGAAGAAAAAAAAAGCTAGCTCAATTGAGACAAAAAGACCCCTTTCAATTGGGATAGGTGAAAAAAAATGGCCTATTTCAATTGACAGGAAGGAAAAAGAAAGCTATCATAAATGAGACAAAAAGAGACCCCTTTCAATTGGGATAGGTGAAAAATGGACTATTTCAATACAGACATGAAGGAAAAAAGTTCCATTTCAACCGAGACAAAAAAAATACCCCTTTCAATTAGGACAGGTGAAAAAAATAGCCTATTTCAATAGAGACAGGAAGAGAAAAACAACCTTATTTCAATTGAGACAAAAAGAGACCCCTTTCAATTGGGACATGTGAAAAAATGGCCCATTACAATAACCAGGAAAAAAAAGCCATCTTTCAACTGAGACGAGTAAAAGCTTCCTATTTTGATTGTGACAGGAAAATAAATAAATATATAGATAAATAAAAGGACCTACTTCAATTGAGACAGAAAAAAAAGACCACATTTTAATTGGGACTGGCTTATTTAAACTGACAGGAAAAAAAATATATTTCAATTAAGACCATGCAAAAACCAAACAATGAAAAAGAACAAACATAATATAAAAAGACTAATGCAATGTACAAAGAACCATTTTACAGTTAATAAATATTGCTTTAAAAAAAACTTTTCTTCATCTGTATTAGTGCAAGTCCAAACCCTGAACTTCATCTGCTTTAGTGCGAGTCCAATTCCTGACCTTCAAATCTACTGTACTTTCATAAGAAAATAACTTTCAGAGTACAAACTTATTTGCGACTTCTTTACTAGCCATTACCGTATACAGAGCAAAGTAATAAACTGAGAAGGTGAAGGAGCATTGGCCCAACAGTCTTGCCGACACTAAGAGAGACTTGAGACAGTAAAGATGTCGAGTTTCAGCTGACAGCAAGAGGAGGGCTATAAGATTCAGTAACATGATTTGTTATTTACAATTTATGTACCATAATCATACGATTGCTTGATTTCTTGCCAACACAGAATTCACTTTAAGAAATGGTTAAGTGCTGCTTGTTTCAGTGTTTTGTCTAGAATAAAAAACAACCTAAGAGTAAAGGAATATCATGCTTATATTCCTGCAGTAAAAGTGAAAAATGGGTACTTAACAGACGTCAAGCCCAGCAACCTACCCAAGTTACTCTCAACTATCAGCAATACAGTGAACATCAAATAGCTAATGCAAAAACATTCTTCTCATGACATAATACAATAAATGCAGAAACAATAACATCACATACACAGACAACAACATAGGGGAAATGCTATAAACCGTAATTAAACTATTGAATATCGACTAAAGAGAAATTTTCTCTGTCGGAATTCTGCTGCACCGGATTCAGTTGATAAAAGTTTACTGTGTCTTTGCTTTTACAATTGGTGTATAAATCTGCCAGAACCTAGATAACTCTTCATTGGCAGTTTCCAGCTTTCACCAGAATCTCAGCCATACTATAGGAAAAGAGTTTGTATTCAAGTAGGAACACAGCTTATTTCAGGGAACAATAGAACAACCTCTTGAGTAATGAGAAAAAATTATTTTACTGTAATTGATATAATTTTGTTAGCTTTCCTAGTTCCCTCTCTGCTTTCCCTATTGGAGCTCTTGGGCTTGTAGGATTGAGCTTGACCAACTACGATTGCAGTTTTGCTTCATTTAAATACACATTCATGTGTAGGTATCCACTACAATTCCCATTTCTTTCTCTGCATTAAACATTTGCCATTATAAAATTCTGAAAAATAATGAATTGTCCAATGCAATATGCATTTATTCCAGGAAACAAATTTAACAAATTCTTTTCATTCTTACCTTGAATTCAGGTGCTATTTACTAAGAATGAAGAGTAAGGCCAAAATGAAAAAAAATTCTTGTCATGATATATGCAAGACCTTTTGTTTTCACGGGAAAGAAACGGAGAATCGGATGATCCGGTAAACAGGGTCCTTTTCAAGCTGCAAAGATTTCGATATGTCAGTCTTAAGTAAAACCAATTCTACAAAAATTATCGACACCAAGTAGGGTGGAAGGTGTCAACTTGCATGAAATCCAATTAATGCTTTAGAAGTAGTTTCTTTTCAATAGTACTGCCTGGAATTCATTTGCTGAATAATTCATTGCCCTGGTAAGAGGAAGAGTTGTACTTGGACAATATAAACCAGGTTTATTATATTAACATTATAACTACAAATTCTTAAAAATCAATCTTACATTTGGACTGCAATTTGCTACCAACCAAACTACAACACAAACAACCACCATAATAAAAACTGTCTTAGTGAGGATAGTGACAGCTTAAAACAACTTCAATTTGGGGAATACTGTATAACCTAAATTACTCGCTTCCTTAAATCCATACTCATTAAAAATTCCAAAAGAAAATCAACTACTGTGAAGTATAATTTAAATCTCCTTTGCTGTCAATATCAAGCTAAGGCCCAACCTTCATTCAAATTAAACTAATTCAATAATAATTAGTAAATACAGAAGCAGTTAGCAACAAATGTACTGCAATTAAAACTTACAATGATAAATTTCTGGTATGGTAATATTAGTACCAGCTTTCACTTTTAAGTTTGGAAAATCAGTTTCATCTAACAGTTTATGAGCATCCCTAACAAGGTTCTTCAAAATGGACATAGCATTCTTAAAAAGGTCTTGTGTAAGTTTACAGCACTAACACCAAATTACATATTTAACTAACTCTCTCATTTGTTTAGACTGCTGTAAAGTAGAATTTAAATAACCTGACAATAGTTCTCATAACTGTAACTTCTCAAAACCACTTTGGAAGGAGTAATAAGAAAAATATTAGTACACTTCACTCAAAAAAATCATCTTCAACTAAAATTTCTATCAATGAAATCAGATTTAGCAAAACTTTTTTGTTTTGGAAGTTCCCAGGTGAAGGGGACATAACATTAAACCTGATATTCCACAGGTAGGGGCCTTACCCTAACTACCCGTTCCCAGGTGAAGGGGACATTAGCGAAGACCTGATATTCCACAGGTAGGGGCCTTACCCTAACTACCCGTTCCCAGGTGAAGGGGACATTAGCGAAGACCTGATATTCCACAGGTAGGGGCCTTACCCTAACTACCCGTTCCCAGGTGAAGGGGACACTAGCGAAGACCTGATATTCCACAGGTAGGGGCCTTACCCTAACTACCCGTTCCCAGGTGAAGGGGACACTAGCGAAGACCTGATATTCCACAGGTAGGGGCCTCACCCTAACTACCTTCAGATTTTGCTAAAGGTGGTGCAATGTTACAGGTGCCAGTACTCATTACACATTAATTGTACCATCTGCTGACATCATCTACCTTCATTGTCTAAAAAATCAATACACTAATCCTTTCTTGGAAAGTAAACAACATGCATTTAAGGACTATTCAGCTAGTATTACATTGTTCTTCTGGTATACTTCGCTATGACCCTAGAGTTTAACATCAGAAGGAAACTATTGGCATACATAGATTAGTACAATAGTTTGGTAACTAAATAAGACTTTGTTCCTTCCAAGTTCTGTCAAAAGACAAATCTTTCCAAAGCAAAGTGGGAAACTTTCCTTCTTCTAAACTGGTCAAAATTAAATTACTTTGTCCAAAACAGAAACATTCTAAAAAGGTGAATGGCAAGCCCTATTTTGAAGAAAGATTGGTAGTTGAAACAGGAACATGCTCTGGAAAAGAGACCAACATAATTTGAACCTCTAAATGAAGAAGCAGCTTGTGTTTGTGGTGAGAATTAGACAATACAGTATCTTATGTTGTTCTTTATGCTTTTAGTCATAACAGTATCAATGCCTTGTTTGTCATAGTTTTTTTAATACAGTAACAGCTGATATTGAACAAATGCCCCAAACTTGAAACAGTTCAACAATTTTTTGCCTTGATGATCAAACAAATAGTCACAAGAAAAAACTTGAAAGAACCTTTATAGAGGTAGGGGGGGATACTTATCTAAGGCAAATGACCGGTCAGAGACAAAGGCGACTATCTCGGTTAACAAGTAGGTCTCGGACTTCAGACCAAGAAAATATTGTTCCAGCAAAGTTTTTGTAAATTTTCTTTATTTGTTTTTAGCATTTATACTTACACAATGGCCCCAAGAAATATTAGCAGTTGCAGTTGTAAGTCAAAGAAGAAGGGTTTGTGAACCACTATAGAATGAAGACAGATCATTGAAAAGGCAGAAAGGTGTATCCGTGTAACGTGGATTTCCAAAGATATGGTATGTGCCATCAACTGTCAGCACAATTGTGAAAAGTAGAGAGGCCATTAACAAGTTAACCATTAAACATGGACCCAGGCCCATCACAAAAGCTCCAGTACTATCGTACTGTCACCTCAATTCACCAACAAAGTATTCTAATGAGTTTTCTTTATCTTCAACCATAAATTTTCCACCAGGATCAGCAACAAAAGTGACTGCACTCACTCTCTGTTTTCCAATAGATTATCAATGTCACCTTCCTTAGTAATGTAATTATTCAATTGATCATTGAAAAAGTAAATAGTTGAATTATTAAGAAAAAGCTAGAAAAATACTGAAAAAAACCTGAGAATCCTAGTGTCAATTTTTTAAAAAATGCCAGGCAGCCTATTACTTTCCATTTACAACTTGTGTGCACTGAGGGCGTTGCCAAATGGTCAAACGTTTTCTAAACGAACAAACATATTTTTACAGGTAGGCCTATTACAGCTTGACACATGTGTTTAAAGTCATAAATATAATACTGTATCATGTTCAAGGCGACACAGTATAACGCAGTAAACGTATTTTTATGTGGGTGATGCTTTACAGGTTAAAGATGCTAATACATGTAAACCAAAAGGAGTGTTCTCTCTAAGCAAAAATGAAAGACCATAGAAGGTGAGAAATTGTTTGTGATATTGATTAAAGGAAAACAGTTGGCAGGTGAAAAAGTTTCAGAGACAATCATATGTGAAAAGTCCAAGCAAATACATTTGAACTTCATTAAAAACACCCATAGGAAAATGTAATGATGCAGATTCTAATGAAGTTTTTTAGGGCCAACCAAAGTTGGTTTGATAAATTAAAATAGATAAATGGTACTCATAGTGTTTTTAAGCAGCTACTGAGAAACTTGATGGGAAACTTAAAAACTACATTAGCGGGTACAGCTATAGTCCACAACAAGTTTTCAACTGCGATGACTGACCCAATTAGAAGAGAATGCCAAGGGCTTCCTTCACTCAGTAAGAGAAGGCCTTGCTTAAATAAATCCTATGAAAGATAGGCTATGTTGCTACGTGGGAATTAAAGCTTTACGGTCAAGTCCCAACTTGTTTACCACTCTGGTATGTCTAAAAAGAAATGGCTAATTCTGGTTTTGTGTGAGAATTAAAGTGGGAGGCTCTAAAATCAAGCCAATAAGTTTACCATTCTGAAACAATGTGATAAAAGGGCAACTTGAGGGTTATTGGAGACCCAACAGTAAAGCCTGGGTAACAAGGCAGGTCTTATACAGAGTCAATGCATAGAGAATTTGGGCCCTGTGTGAAAAAATACCTCCAAGAGAAACAGTTACCACTTGTTGAAAAAACACACACAACCTACTACCGTGGAAGATACCACCAAAATGGTTAACAAACCTATTGTTTAGCCGTGCAATTTGCAATTTGGCTACATTTTCAATCTCTTATTTTTTACATATAGTACTTCACTTTCTGAATGGGTATTTTGGCACATGTTTGCATTGCAAGAAATCATTAAGTTCAACGTTCACACTTGGTGGTGTGTTACTGTATACAGTATAGTAATAATGATAAATTTATGAAAGAAGAGTCTGGGCATCTGCTTAAACTAGGTTCAAGTATCATTGTAACTAAAAGTCTACTGTATGGAGATCCAAAATTGTTGCTATAAAGAATAGCAGTAATGAAAGTACCACCGTATACACCCGAGTATTGTGCTACTTTTGAAGACCTAACTTTAAAGCTTATAGGGTCGCATCATACACGATATGAAATTAAAGTATTTACTAATTGTCCAGGCTACACCATTGTCTAAACATGTCCATTTAATGTGGTAAAGTACTGTACATCTGTATTTTGAATTAAAAAGATTTTGATATAACTAATGTTTTACTTAACTATAACCAATATCAATGCATGTAATATCACCTATTACTATATTATAAAATAAAACCACGAAAAAGAGGTAACTTTTCATTCGTGTATGTTTATAAGATGACCAAGACTACCGTCTATGCTTTTCATATCTGCTGATTAAGACAAACTACCGAAGGCTTACTTTCACATGCTAAAAAATGACAAATTCGGAGATAATTTGTATTTTTCCTAACTATTCAAACCTTAGCTATTTAATATGGGCATTACTTTCGGTGTAGCTGAAAAGACGCGCCATTAGAATTTTAACGAGGGTTTACTACCCCCATCTCTAGTTAGCAGGGGGTAGGGAGGGGTAGCTTGCTAAACCCCCCCCCCCCACAAACACACACACCTGTGTGGAGAGCTCACTTTGCTTAGAGGTAGGACTTCACGGGGGACAGGGCTGGTGGGCAAGTTTGATTAAATAGCTAAGGTTTGTATTGTTAGGAAAAATACAAATTATCTCCGAATTTGTCACTTGTTCCGTAACTGAAATACATACCATGCTATTTAATATGGGTGACTCAACCCTTAGGAAGGGTGGAAAAGTCCCAGCCATACTGGCTTTTGGCTTTGCCCGGGGACTCATTATCTGAGTTTGTCAGCACTCAACAATAAAGTGTCCTTGCACCTCGCTCGCACCTTGCTATCAGGGCGGCGGCCTACATAAGCTGTGTGTGAAGGATTATGTGCGACTCGTCCTAGGAAGTTAACCTGAAGTTCTTAGATGGAAAGCTTTAGGCTAGGACTTTCCCAATACCACCTCGTCAGGGTATGGGGACGTGACAGTACAGTATTAACTTATTACTAGGAACACAAGGAAACATGGTTTACCTGCAGTGGTTTGAGGTCAGCTGTGCAGAGAATCCAGGATGCTGCTTTCCCCCAAGAGAGAGGAGGATGAAGAAAAGAATATGGGCCAGGCATACCTTTTCTTTCATGCAGACTAAGACCGGGTAACAATGCCTTCAACCCTCTGCTACTTGTCCATTAAGGAGCCTGAGGTTTAAACCTGCTGTTGTGCAGCCACCACAGGGCCGAAAGAGAACGTACCAAGCCTCCTGTGGGTCACGTCTTGCAGGTAGTGGGCTGTGAAGGTCGTCTGATGCTTCCACACCCCTGCTTGTAGAACCTGCGTCACTGAGAAGTTCTTCTTGAAGGCTACGCCCCTGACATCATGCGCTCTAAGGCGACATGATGGAGGAGGGTCAGGATTCAGGGACAGATGGATCACCCTACGAATCCAAGCCGAGATGGTATTCTTGGTGACCACCCTCTTCTTTCTCCCAGTGCTCACAAACAAAGCTTGCACTTGGGGACGAATACAGCCGTTCTTTGAGATATAACCTCAGACTCCTTACTAGACACATAGGGGATGGTCTGGGTCATCTGTTACAGAACGCAGACTCGAAATCCGGAAAGAATCAAATCGAGGATCCGGCACTCCTGGATTCTGTGTCTTAGCCACAAACTCGGAGACGAATCTGAACGTTACCTCCCTTCAGCCCCTTGCATGGGCGATGTCATACGAGAGACCATGAAGTTCACCGACTCGCTTGGCCGAGGCCAAAGCTAGTAGGAAAACTGCCTTCCAAGTTAGGTGGCGATCTGATATCTGCGTAATGGTTCATAGGGAGGTCTCTTACGAGACCTGAGAACCACGTTCCATGGAGTAGGTCTCACTTCCGACTGAGGGCAGGTAAGATTTTATCTTCGTATGAGTAGGGAAAGTTCCAGCAAGGAAGAATATACGAAAAGTTCCAGCAAGGAAGAAATGTCCACTTCTTTGAGCCTGAAGGCTAGACTTAAGGCTGAGCGATAGCCTTCCATCGCATTCTTCCCGCCAATATACGAAGAACTCCGCTATCGCTGGAATAGTGGTATCGAGTGGAGAGATACCCCTTCACGACTCCAACCACAGAAAACTCGCCACTTTGCCTGGTAGACCCCTGCGGATGACCTACGCAGGTGTCCAGACAGCCCGTTCGCAACTTGTTGCGACCATCCTCTCTTAGTGTGGAGATGCTGGATAGTCTCCAGGCGTGAGGTCGAAGCGAAGCTACGGCTTTGTCAAAGATGTTGGCAGTGGTTGTCCTAGTAGACTGTGTCGTGGAGGGAGCTCTCTCGGTAACTCTGATAGGAGTTACGGAAGGTCCGGAAACCATTCTGCGTGATGCCATAGCGTAGCTATAAAGGGTCATCGAAAGATTGACCGATATTTTGGTCTTGTTGAGCACCTTCCTCATCAGACAGAACGGGGGAAAAGCGTACACGTCGGTGCTGTCCCACCGTTGTTGGAAGGCCTCTTGCCAGAGTGCCTTGGAATCTGGGATTGGGAGGCAATACAGCGGGAGCTTGAAGTTCAGCGCTGTAGCGAACCGATCCACAGTCGGGTAACCCCACAAGTCAGGACTTTCTTGGCTACTGAATGATCCAAGGACCACTCGGGACTCATTATCTGAGACGCTCTGCTCCGACTGACGGCGAGCAGATTCCCTTTGTCTGGAATGAAGCGAGCCGATAGAGGAATCGAGTGGACTTCGGTCTATCTCAGTATCTCTACTGAGAGATGAGATAGCTGCTTTGAAAAGGTACCTCTTTGCTTGATGATGTAAGCAACTACTGTGGTGTTGTAGCTCATCACACCACAGATTGATCCGCCAGGTCTTTGTTGGAACTGTTGAAAGGCCAGGAAGACGGCCTTCATCTCTAGCAGATTCATATGGAGGCACTTTTCCGATTCTGACCACAGGCCTGAGGTACAGAACGTGGCTACCCCCCTTCTTTTGTGGTGTCCGAAAACAGCATCAAATCCGGGGGAAGGAAACGAGAAGATCCATTCTTCTTCGTAGGTTCTCGCCTGTCACCCACCACTGGCGGTTCGTCTGTTCCGCAGGATCCATAGGGATCATGATGTCCGGGGAATCGCAGTCTTGATTCTACTAGGACCTGAGTCGCCCCTGGAGAAATCTCATCCTGAGGCGACCGTTGAGAACTAGACGAGCCAAGGGTGAAAGGTGACCGAGGAGACGTAACCACGATTGGGTTGGAAGCTCTTCTCATCTGAGGAAAGGGCTTGTGACTCTTCTCAGCCTTGCTATCCTGTCGACTGATGGAAGGCCTTAGGGAGATTGGTGTCTATAATCATGCCTAGGTGAACCAGTCTTTGATTGGGCAGCATAGCGGACTTCTCGAGACTTACCCTGATCCTTAGGTCCAGGCAAAGTCCTAGAAGTTTGTCTCTGTGTCAAAGAGGGAGTGATTCAGAGTCTGCTAGGATCAGGCCATCATCCAGATAATGGAGGAGACGAAAGCCGATCCTGAATGCCCACAGATATTAGGGTAAAAACTCTGGTGAAACCCTGAGGTGCTGTGGAGAGACCGAAACACAGCACCTTGAACTGGTACTCCTTGTTGTCTATGCTGAATCCTAAGTACTTCCTTGAAGACGGATGGACTGGGGATCTGGAAGTACGCGTCCTTCAGATCCAGTATACACAAGTAGTCTTGCGGTTTACTGCAAGACTGAGTGTGTCTGCAGTCTCCATGCTGACCGGAGTTTGCTTTAAACTGGGCCTCTGCCCACAGAGTTCGCCCCCTTGCTGATCCCATGGCAAGGATGCTAAATGACACCGGATTCGTCCTCAGGGGAGGTAGAGTTGTTGTGAACAGGACGCGATATGTCTGCGTAACCTTGTAGGTATCCCGCCACTGGCGGGCATGCAGGAGAACTGGCAATCCTAGCGTTTGTGGCCTCGGCTGCTCCTTCTAGGATTCTTCCCTCCCCTGGGGGACTAATTGCCTTTCTTGTCCTTGACCAGAAAGGGCTTAGACCCCACTGTCTTAGCTGCCGTTGTTTTGGTGGAACGCGGTTGCTGAGGTGCTGGAGGTTTATAGGGCTTGAATGTCAAAGCCCCATATAGAAGGGAGTCTTGGTGACTTCCTACACCTCTCAGCCGCCTGCTTCACGTCCTTAGGCTCAAACAGGTTCGTTCCCATAACGAAAGAATATCTGAGCCTGTAGATTTTGGTGCTAGGGGACTCCCGTCCTTTGACTCACTCCCGGGAGGGATGCAGGACTCCAACCACGACAGAGGCAGGCTCTTCCCCACCCCTATTGAAAAAGACTTTACCGCGCGAGGTGGGGTTTCCCTTAATGGTGTGATTGGGGAACGTCTCACCTCCCGTGACTCTCCTGAAGCCGGGAAAACTTCGTCCGAAGGTGAGGGAGAAAAGTCCGAGGGGGGAGAGTCCCTGCCTCGAAGACTTACGAGGAGACAGCTACGACCTCGTAGAAGTTATCTCGTTCGAAACTCTACTCTTTCCCTCATCGGGGGAGTGGATGTAGCCAAGGATTTGTGGCTCAACTCAAGAGAGAACAGCTTAAAAGCCTGTGCTACAGCTCTGATCAGAGTCCCAAACCAGGCTGCCGGCTGACGGCTGCGCTGTCAGACACTCCCTCTGGAGGGGAAATCGCCTGTAAAAAGATATGGAAGGCATGTCCCTGGGCCTTTCTGGAACCTTCCCCCCCCCCCCCCCCCCCCGCCAAGCGTGCTGTGCTGTGCTGTGCTGTGCTGTGCTGTGCTGTGCTGTGCTGTGCTGTGCTGTGGGGGATGTGGCGATGGCGCCCTTACCGCGCGATGTCCGGCAGCCTCGCGCGGGGGAAGGGGATTGGTGATTGCGCAAGGGAGCGCGCTGGCGCTTGCGCAATGGGGAATACCCGCGGGTCGCGCGCGAGAGACTGTCGAAGCACTGATATCGCGCGGGAGACTGTTGAAAACACTCGCAGGTGGGTGCGCGCGGGAAGACTTCATAGAGTGCGCAGGAATCATATTGATGTGCAGGATCAGAATGAAAAGCCCGTGTGGACCAGAATGTTGGAGCGTGCTGCAGCGCGTAGGAGTTTGTTGGCGCGCACGCGCCGAAGACCCTCGGTGCACGCGAGCACGCAAGATTACTGGCGCACGTGGGAGACCATCGGTACCCACGCGCGAAAAAGATCTTCGGTGCTTGCGCGCGTAAGAAGATCATCAGCGGTTGAAGATTGCCGGCGCTTGCGCGCATAAGAAGATCGTTGGCACTTGAAGATCGTCGGCGCTTGTGCGCTTAAGATGATCGGCGAGCGCGCGCGGGAAACCATCGGTGCCCGCGTGCGGACGATTGTCGGCGCTTACGCATGTAGAAAGATCGTCAGTGCTTGCGCGCGAAAGAAGTAGTCAGCGCTGGCGCGCAAAAGAAGATCGTCGGCGCTGGCGCGCAAAAGAAGATCGTCGGCGCTGGCGCGCAAAAGAAGATCGTCGGCGCTGGCGCGCAAAAGAAGATCGTCGGCGCTGGCGCGCGTAAGAAGATCGTCGGCGCTGGCGCGTAAGAAGATCGTCGGCGCTGGCGCGTAAGAAGATCGTAGGCGCTGGCGCGTAAGAAGATCGTCGGCGCTGGCGTGTAAGAAGATCGTCGGCGCTGGCGCGTAAGAAGATCGTCGGCGCTGGCGCGCGTAAGAAGATCGTCGGCGCTGGCGCGCGTAAGAAGATCGTCGGCGCTGGCGCGCGTAAGAAGATCGTCGGCGCTTGCGAGTGAAAGAAGATCGTCAGCACTTGAGCGCGGAAGAAAATCGTCGGCACTTGCGCGCGTACGAAGATCATTGGTGCAAGAAGATCATCGGTGAGAACGCGAGCGGTGCGCTAGGATGCAGGGTCAGCTGACAGGACGATCAGGAACTGGGATGTGTCCTTAAAAAGGGCGGTCATCCCCCGATGAGGACCGTAAGCAGGACTGCTTCAGAGTCCAGAGCCGAAGTCCTTCGTTGCAGTGCAAGGTTGAGCTGGAAGATCGGTAGGTCAGCTGGCTCAATACTGGAAGATCTGCTTAATACTCCGAGGAAGGGTCTTTATGAGAGACCTTTCCCGCGAACGGGAGAGGTGCTCTTCATAAAAGAGACAGGAGACACTCGCAGGCTGAATGACTGGTGAGCACCTGTGCGCTATCTCAGGAAACTCCAATGATGTGCGCTGATGCACAGGTGAACATTGGCGCGCAGTCCCTGGAACAGGATGTATCTGGATGGCAGTCTCAGGAACAGCAGGCGAGCGCTTGCGCACAATTGCGCGCGAGCGAGACTTCATAATGCGCGCAGGAATCATATTGATGTGCAGGATCAGAATGAAGAGCCCGTGTGGACCAGAATGTTGGAGCGTGCTGCAGCGCGTAGGAACGCGCGCGCGTAAGACCATCGGTGCGCACGCGGGAGACCATCGGTACCCGCGCGCGAAATAGACCGTCGCCACTTGCGCGCGTAAGAAGATCATCGGCTGTTGAAGATCGCCGGCGCTTGCGCGCGTAAGAAGATTGTTGGCACTTAAAGATCGTCGGCGCTAGAAGATCGTCGGCACTAGAAGATCGTCGGCGCTAGAAGATCGTCGGCGCTAGAAGATCGTCGGTGCTAGAAGATCGTCGGTGCTAGAAGATCGTCGGTGCTAGAAGATCGTCGGTGCTAGAAGATCAGCAAGCGCGCGCAGGAAACCATCGGTGCCCCCGCGCGGATGATTGTCGGCGCTTACGCATGTAGGAAGATCGTCAGTGCTTGCGCGCGAAAGAAGATCGCCGGCGCTTGCGCGCGTTCGAAGATCATTGGCGTAAGAAGATCATCGGTGAGCACGCGCGCGGTGCGCTAGGATGCAGGGTCAGCTGACAGGAAGATCAGGAACTGGGATGTGTCCTTAAAAAGGGCGGTCATCCCCCGATGAGAACCGTAGGCAGGACTGCTTCAGAGTCCAGAGCCGAAGTCCTTCGTTGCAGTGTAAGGTTGAGCTAGAAGATCGGTAGGTCAGCTGGCTCAATACTGGAAGATCTGCTTAATACTCCGAGGAAGGGTCTTTATGAGAGACCTTTCCCGCGAACGGGAGAGGTGCTCTTCATAAAAGAGACAGGAGACACTCGCAGGCTGAATGACTGGTGAGCACCTGTGCGCTATCTCAGGAAACTCCAACGATGTGCGCTGATGCGCAGGTGAATGTTGGCGCGCAGTCCCTGGAACAGGATGTCTCTGGATGGCAGTCTCAGGAACAGCAGGCGAGCGCGCGCAGGAGAACGGCAGATCAGCAGGTCTAGAAGATGGCTGGTCTAATCAGGAACAATCCTCCGAAGAGGGGTCTCTATGAGTGGCCTCTCTCACCAACAAGAGAGGTGAACACTTCGTAGAAGAGACGAAGACACTGGTGATGGCGCCCCCTTAGGGCCGTTGGATCAGCAAGCTGACCTATAAGGAGCAATCCTCCGAAGAGTGGCCTCCCTCGCAAACGAGAGAGATCACCAGACTGATCCTGCAGCTGCTCAGCCCCTTGAGCATAGCTGCAGGTGCGACCGCTCAGCCCTAAGAGCATAGCCATCTGAAGTTTTCACGCGCCCGGCCTTGCACCCGCTCAGCTCCTTCAGCATGGTTACAAGCGCGGTCGCTCAGCACCAAGAGCATAACCGCCTGAGGACCAGGAAAACCCATCCAGGAATTATTAAGGTATGAGAAGTTCCCCCTCTGCAGGGGGAAGCTCTCACACCTGGGAAGGGAACCTCCCTCGGAAGGGAAGTTACCTACCCCTGGAGGCGAACCTCCTTAGCGTTCTAAGATGAACTGAAGAGCCGACAGTTGTCACGGGAGGACTTCTAAGAGAAGGGATAACGCCCATGACGAAGTCCTAGAGAGACGGCAGCGACAGCAGACTCCCCAGGCACAAACAGGACCGCTCTGCTTCGTTGGCACACTTTAGTCAAACGAAGAAAAACTGCATAGTTAACTGGGAAAACAAAGTTAAATAATTATTTAACAGAAATTCCCCCAGGAGGAACTCCGAAGAGTAACCCCGAAGGAATAGCAAAACATAAGAATTAAAAATTAAGTATGCGCCATCCACCCCCACTGACATTCACGGGAGAAGGGGGAGGGTGGAGAACTGTAACAAAAACAGAATTATAACAGAATTATAATTATGTAATTCATCTAAGAATGATCACAAATAGTAAGAACCACTGACCCCCGAAGGGAAGTGTTCTCCACAGAGAAGCTGAAAGATTAAAAATACAATTAGATTTCATTAAAAATAATTGAGACAAATAAACGGAATAGCAACCCAACCCTCAACGGGAAAGGAGCTTCCGTAGTAGTACATAGTAGTAGTAAGGGGTGAACGACCTCGAGTAGAGAGAGAGACCGTAGTCAAAATAAACTCCCACATTCCCTTCGCTGAGAACTCAAGTTCCCCGTAGGAAAGGAGGAACAGCGAAGATAATAGATGAATGAAGAAAGTCCAGCGATGACGATTCCCCACGGAGGCCGAGTTAACGGAAAAGCCGAAGGAAAAATCTTTGGACCAAGAGGGAGAGGCCGAACCCCATGACGTGGAACCGTGGTGGCCTTGCACTACGCAGATGTCGTTGTCGTACATTACACACACAGCACAAACACTGAAAACTTACTACATTTCTATACAAATATATACATAAACAAAGAATGTTTATATATATACAACAAGTACAGTATAAGAAAAAGTAAGTAAAAAGACAAAAAGCATTAATGGCTGTCAAAGAGGCGAGGGTGAAAGCGGACACGTCCGATCACCACCCGATCCAAAGTAAAAAAGTGAGCTCTCCACACAGGTGTGTGTGTGTGTGGGGGGGGGGGGGGGGGGGGGGGTTAGCAAGCTACCCCTCCCTAACCCCCACTAACTAGCGATGGGGGTAGTAAACCCTCGTTAAAATTCTAATGGCTTGTCTTTTCAGCTACGTCGAGAGTAATACCCATATTAAATAGCGTGGTTTGTATTTCAGTTACAGAACAACTGTTACTTAATCATTTTCATTTTAGCATACCAGGGTATACGAATACCAGGAGAAATTCTGTTTCACTAAGTAGTATTCTTGTAGATTTTCAAGGTCAAAATTATAGTCACAATGATACCTGGGTACAAGGTCTTCACACATGAAAGACACTGGGTGAATTAACACCAGTTATTGAGAGCATACCCAAACCCAACACTGTGATGGTAAAAAGATGCCATCATTCTCTAATAACCAAGCCAGTCTTGCATTGATAGTCTCTTCAATAAACTTCCCTAAAAAGTAACAGCGAAGACTGGTGGCTAAAAACTTGCCTTTACCCAGTTTTATAATACCGAAATTATCTTATGTTCACCGACACTTGGGTACCTACTGTATTGATGTATTCGATTAATAACATAACAGCACCTACAGCATACGTGTCCTGGTATCGATTGAAATGTCTCAACATACCACACAGCATTTTGTCAGGGACTAAGGCTATCTCTATCAGGAAGTGGGAGAGTAAAACACTGTTCAAGTGGCTACAAAGATTGGCTGTTCCTTAAATGTGCAAGAGCAAACGCTGGAAAACTTAAATCTCCACTATGTCCTATATGCATTAAAATATAGCCATCCCATGTTTTGCAGGCAAAATACATTACAGAGGCTGATTTATAGAGCTTAACTCACCTGGTAATACACTCTATAGTGCTAATCATGCTGTAGTTTCTCAAGGTTTGTTGGAGAGATGAAAAGTTCTCCTCGGTAAAATCTTGAGGGTTGACTGAAGAGTTTGCATACCATTAAGTCCAAAACAATAGTCAACTAGATTTCCGATCATTGAGCTACTGTGTCCACGGTAGAATCTTCATGGTTGTAATAAAAAATCAATGCTCATCTTATTTAGGGTATCTAGATATACAAAATTTAATATACAGGTAGTTAATTCTAATTTGTAACAAATACAAAAACTTGTGCAAAAAAAAAAAAAAAAAAAAAATAGGCTATTTTGTCTTTTTCCTAGCCATACAAATATGAGTACTTTAAAATAAGACTGTCTTCAACCGAGTTAGAACGGCCATTGAATCTTTACCCAGGTGCTGTAGTAGTTTTATGACAGGTGGCACGATAGGGAAGCCCAGTCCACCCACCTGTCACAGAAGAGACACTTTTGTCCTTAGGCGTAGGACAGAGGGGTGGCTGAGGTGGGAAACTAGAAGGTTCTTTTCTTCCCTGGATAAGTCATCCTTTCTGGTTACAAACAGGAATGAGAAAGGCAACTTCAACCACCTCCTAACAGCTTCATAAGGATGTAGAAGTTGTTGGATCCTTTACCAGTACTAACTTAAAAGACAGCTAGTAAAATACTAGGACCAGAAAAATCTATTTCTTCAACAGGAAGATGGCATTGGCATTATCCAACCAATTACTTGAAGAGCAATATTTGGCAAAACACAGACCAATCCTCCCCCTTACCAAAGGAGAGAGGTTTAAAGGTTTAAGGTTTAAAGGCCACTCATGAATGGCAGAGGCAAGTGACAGTGACATTGCTCTATCAAGCAGGACAATACCATAGAGACCACCCATTTACATATGATCAGTGCCCAAGCTAGGACCAAGGAGGGTCAGGCAATGGGTGCTGATGACTTAGCAGATAGACCTATAGGCTCCCCCAAAAGGAACTGACGAGTTTGAGCACGACTCAAACCCCAGTCTGGCAATCACCAGGCAAGGACGCTACCACCAGGCCACCACAACATTTGCTTTGAGGTGCTCCGCCACATAACTCGCCAGCTTCCCGAATATGTAAAGGCTGCTTCTGCATATCTTTGAGAGGGGATAAAGAAAGGTAGCAGAGAGTCATTTTTTCTCTCCTCAAGATTTATGCAAAATGCAATACCTTGTACAGGATGCATACTAACTACCATGAAAAATGAAGGTTACACAACTACTTTGCACATCTTTCATGTAAAGGTCAGGGAAATAATAATAGCTAACCTTTGTTTTGATAATCATTTTTCCTTCTGTGCAACACGGACAAGCAACGAGTTCAATTAGCAGGATTTCGTCATGTCCTGTGATCTGACACCAAATAAAGTTGCGACCTTCTAAGCAAGTTCTTACTTAACTCTTTTGCCATCATGTGATATTCCCAAACTTTAAATTTTAAAGAAAAAAGATAAATAGCAGTCAATAAAGGTCACATAGCTAAACTATGGGATAAAACACTTTAATGCTAAAATCAATTATTCACCTAATTAACTTTGTATTATAAAACCATCAACTTGAAAAGCACCAGCTCAGTAACCCAATAAACTAAGAATAATGTTTCTTTACACACTCCTCCCTTTTCCTCTATATGCTACTACACAGTGCCTACCTCATACACTGAGGACAAGGACCAGAAGGATGGCGGTCGATAATTTAAGTATAAGTTTAACCAAGACGTGAGAACATCTAGGTTAGGATCATGTCATCTCATTGACAAAATCTCTCTTAATGAAGGTTGAATAAGAGATGGTGGATCTTCTTCAAGCATCTTATTGCTGAACAGACATCATGTTTTCTGAAAATAAAGGAAAACTATAAGCAAATTAATTAAAAAAAAAACTCATGCGTGTTTAAAATACAATAAGGAACCACCCTATTACAATACTTGCATAGAATTAATAATTACTTTCAATGAGGCAATTCAAATAAGAATCAAAACTAAAATAAGATTGACATTTGAAAATACATTTATGAATTACAATATATTCATAGCACCTGGATCGAAATATTTTTTATGTTAAGGGGGCCGGCCAGCTAATGTCTTTTTTTAAGGACAGGACTTTGACATTCATACCACTTAATGAGGTTCACTTAGGACATCTCCAAACTGCATAGGATTTTTGCCTCAGACCATCGATTTTGCAACGCCAGGGCGATTTATCTTGAAAATTAGTGTTTTTCAAATTCTTTCTCCTCCCTTGATACTTAAAATTAAGACCTGGGATTAATACCCTAAATAGACATGATATAGACCTCAAATAAGTTTTTTTTTTAAAGTCATTATTTTGCTAGATATGAATTTTTTCATTATGGTAAAAAAATAAACCCTTTAGTTCAGGGGGAAAATTAAGATAAAAATATATATATAAAAAAAAAAACTGGAAAAGAGGGCTCTATTTCGTTTTTTTATAATGTCTTTCTAAGATACATACCAAATTTCAATGCTATATCTTTAAAATTAAGGGAGACGATTGAATTTGAAGGTCGATACACGTAGTTTTGTGATAGGGGTGTTCAAAGTTTTTCTTTGTATTTTTACAATGACAATATTAATAAATTATGATTATTATGAATTTCATGTTCCTTTTGGAAATTAATAAACCAAAACAAAGTTATTTATCATAACTTAGTCATAAATGAAGGTCCCTTTGCTCAATATCTTGCTTCTTTAGGCAAGACGGTCGCTCCATCATCGCTCTCCTTCACTGACTACTCTAATTTCCCCGATATTACCCACTTCTTGACTCTTCTTAGAGCGAATTTTCTTCTCATGTTAGAGAGATGTTGAAATTGTCTTTTCCTCTGAAAAGATGAAATTCTTGCTGAAAACGACAAAAACAGACGTAAAATTGAGTGAATGTCAGAGGTCAAACTCAAACATGTATTCTCTGAGGTTTGTAGTAGGACTGAAGGGCGAAGGGTGTGATTTACAGTGTAATACAATGTCTTGTGACTCGTGGAATCTATACAGATGCTATTGCTCACAGTTTGTTTTACATTAAAATGTAATAATTATCAAAATTTACAACAACAAAAGAAATACTGCAGTTTCTTGTAGGGAACAATGTTTTTAGTTTATCGAGTTACTTTTAATAATTACACGTACCCTGTAACTATGAAAGCAAGAGAAATTTTGAAAAAAATATTTTGTATACGCATTCTCCATTGCCATACGAAGCTCAGTGAATTTTTTCAAGATAGTTTTTCTTCCTATACCCCCTTATATTATTGGCATTTTGACAGAGCCCCTTAAGTTATAAAAGATCTTGAGTTAAGAAAGGAGTTACACCAAATGTAACATGTCTTCTAATACAGACCAATACTTAGTATATACATTAAGTCATCACATTCTAGCATGAGAAATACTGCTTAAGTTTATCAAAGTTCTTCAGAAAGCCAAGTTAAAGCAGCTAAAAAGATTGGCTGTTCTATAATTGGGTAAAGTGCAAGATAATCTACTAGTTGAACCAATCAGACATTGGCTTGGGTGATCAGGCCTCCAACAGGACCGATCAGCCAATGGTACAGGTGAACAACCAAGTACGGGACTGATCCCTTGGATCAGTACAACTGTACTAGAACCACAAGGGATTGGTTACCAAGTTGGAACCATCTCTCAAAAGAAGAGGGATCCTTCAGTCTTCTTAAGATCAACTTTTCTGGACTTTGAGAGTCGTCTTCTGAAAAAAATTGTTAGAATCAGAAGCAAAAGGAGGAGGAGGAGAAGGATAGCTTGAATAAACAGCATACCCTTACACTCAATATCCTAGGAGTTATTGCTTGGTTCAAAGGGCTCGATCACCTGATACTGGTCCAAAAAGCAGTCCCTGTGGCACCAATCTCACCTTACTGACAAACCCTCAAGGCATAAGTCTGAGAAAACTTTGTACCAGCTTGAAAGTGAACAGCAGTGGCTGCTACTCTAAGCTCATGATCCCTAACTAACACCAAAGGCACCGGTAGGTGTCAGTTCCATCTACTAAGCCCCATAATGTTGAGGTGAGTAGCACAAACAATACCCATATTGACTTACCCTACGGCGTTGGAGGTCAGTTCAAAATAGAAGGAATTGGTAGAGAAGGAAGAAAGGGTAAGCCTTCCTTCCTCTAGAGAATCATTCTTCCATGCTGTCACCGAGGAGCCAAGGTCTGGGCAATTGATAATGATTGCGCTCTATTTGAGAAGGAAGCTATAAGACCTTCATTCTCCATATTACAAAGCCACAAATTGGAATCACCATACCAGGTAATCACAGGTAAAAGAGCCAACAGTCAAGTGAACAACACAAGGATAGCCTACATCTGTACACATTAAGACCAAAGGCAAAGTCAGCTATTCTACGATAGGCAACTGATGGGTTTTCCTCATGACACCTGTTGATGATTCATTGACCATTCAAGCACCGCTGATGATACATACCAATTCTAACGGATGAAAGGATTGTATAAGTGTAGGAACAAATACAAAGTTACTCCAAATATAAACTGGGTAAAATACTACCTGCAGAACTATATGATAAGCAGATAAAAAATGGTGATACTGTAGTGAGAAAGTTGAAGGTCACATTCAAGATCAAAATAGCAGTGGGAAAAAAAATGAAGGACAATTCCCAAAGTCACCTATCACATAACCAACTTATGATGAATATTCCCAGAGGTAGAGAAGATTTAACTAAAGAAATTGTGCTTTGAATAGAGGTAAATTATCCCAAACCTAAACTTCATACAGTTGGGAGTACAAAGACCTCTTATGGGACAGAACCCTAGTACAGTACCTTTTATTATAACATTTTTGTGTCAAAGCAATTACAACTATTTTCAAGACCCTGGACAGGATTAGTTAAAGTATTTTCTACAACAACTAAGTCATATACAAATGGCACAATAGTATATTCTAGGATTCCTACAGGGACTTTGGAACATTTCATTGCTATCATGGCCCAAAAATTTAATATTAAACCAGTTCCAGAGCAATTGGATCTTAAAAATCTGGTAGAAGTGACTTTGAGCAACAATTCAAAATAGTTTTTACATGGCTGACAATACTGTACCGTATGAAAATCCAATCCAAAGAACAATAGATAAAAAGAGCTACCCTGGAGTGTTGAATGATATACAAGGATACCATACTTTGTCACTTTGCGAGGTTACAGAACCCACTTACAAAAGGGGGATGGTAAAGTTTTAGATGCAACCAAATTGGGAAATGTATTATATTAATATATTTTCCTAGTAAAGCACGTGATAACAAAACACTTCTTCTCAATACATTATTGTCGCTAATGCATACTTACAGAGAAAAAAAATATTTCAGGAATTGAAGGTCTTGACTTTTTCTAAGTTTAGTGTTTATCTTTCCATGGGCACGCAAGGTAGCTCTTGTTCGTTTGTATGTCTGTTTTCATCTTACTTGGCTCCGCCCCATTGCGCAATGTGACAACATTTGCTTGAATGCGCATTTGCTCCTCCCACTAATGTCACTCCTCCAATCAAAATACTACTGGGTTCTTTTCAAGGGTTATTATTGGACGATTCATTGGTCTCTCAGTCTTGTTTCAAGGATCTGTTTTTCGTGCAATATAACATTGTAGACGACAGTATTTTGTTTTTTTCCCTATTTCATTATGGGAGAAACCCGTGATTGTCGTTTGTTTTCGGTTTTCAAAAGTTGCGGTTTCTATATTTTTTTCACACGTCACTTGACTGTCATGGATCCTCCGGTACGGTTGTGTGAAATATGTCGATATTCCTATTTCGATGTGATCGGCAGATTTCATGGGAATTATAATGGAACTCCTGAAGTAGTGAATCGTTTTTTAAGGGAGCATTCCGTATTACCTTCAAGTGTGCAGTGTGGTAAATGTGATTCGGCTTTACATTTTCGTGAGGATAGACATGTGTGGTATTGTACCAAATCTGTAAAAATAGCTAAAACGCGAAAAAGACGTTTGTGTAATTACACTGTCAGTGATTTTAAGGGAACTTTTCTGCACGGGTCCCACCTTCCCCCGTGGAAATTAATTTTATTTGTCAACCATTGGTTGCATAAGTGTTGGGACCACCATTTCGTTATAAAGGGCCTTGGTATATCTTCTTCTACTAGTGTAGACTGGAGAAGCTTCTGTTCAGAAGTAACTGAATTTTGTTTTGATAACCAAGAGCCTATTGGTGGTGATGGTGTAATAGTGGAGATTGACGAATCTCATTTTGGTAAACGGAAGTTTGACCGTGGAAGGCCTCTAAGTGATATATGGGTGTTCGGAGGTATTGAGAGGGAGTCCAAAAAAACATTTATTGTTCCTTTAATTGACCCTTTACCGCAAAAGCGTGATGCAGCTACCCTCATCCCTTTAGTTCAGAAATACATTAAACAGGGCAGCATTATTGTGAGTGATAAGTGGCGGTCTTACAATTCTCTGGGCTCTCTGGGTTACGATCACCGCAGTGTAAATCATTCCAAGAATTTTGTGGATCCTTCGAACCCCGAAACCCATACACAAAATATTGAACGGCTTTGGCGGGAGGTGAAGGAGTGGATACAACGCCCTGGTAACCGTTGCGAATATTTCAGGCAGTATTTGTCCCGGTTCATTTTTATACATAAATACCCTGAGGAGGAGCTGCTCCATCATTTTTTTATTGCAGCCAGTAAATTGTATCCTCCCCAATCAGAGGCTGAACGTATTCCAGTACTTGATGATTCAGAAGAGGGTCATCCACAACCTTCCACATCTTCATCGTCATCTTCCGTTTAAGGTAAGAAGTGATTTAACAAAATATATATATATTCAAATTTACCCCTGGTTAAAGGGGGGGGTCGCAGGGGGGGCGAAGCCCCCCCCCGTTAGGGGTACAGGGCCCCTAGGCTAGGTTAGGTGGGTTTGTTAGGTTCTGTGGTGCCCTGAAAATTACTGTGGCCATAAGGGGGGGTCGCAGGGGGGGCGAAGCCCCCCCCGGTAGGGGTACAGGGCCCCTAAACTAGGTTAGGTGGGTTTGTTAGGTTGTGTGGTGCCCTGAAAATTACTGTGGCCATAAGGGGGGGTCGCAGGGGGGGCGAAGCCCCCCCCCGGTAGGGGTACAGGGCCCCTAGGCTAGGTTAGGTGGGTTTGTTAGGTTCTGTGGTGCCCTGAAAATTACTGTGGCTTTAAGGGGGGGGTCGCTGGGGGGCCCTACCCCCCTCCCCCCGGTAGGCCTAGTTAGGGGTATGGGGGAGGGGTGCTGGAACATTAATTATTCATTTATTGCAATTATCATTCAATGCCCCAACACCCTCCCCCCCCCCTTCCCCCACCCAAAACCCCGGTTCCCAAAGGGTGTCCCCCATAATTGGTGGGATGAACTAGGGTATACATAGTAAATCTCTAAATCGGTTGGTTTGCAGTCAAAATAAACGTTAAATTCATTGAAACCACACTATTTCTGATGCAACAAATATATTTTTATTGCATTTTTCCAAATTTGGCTGAAACTAAAAATTTACCAGGGGGATAAAAGATATACTTTATATATTAAGTAACATAAATGTTCCTCAAAGTTTTTAAACAGGGTACAGGGGCAATAGTATGTTGAAAAGTTTGACTACCATATTAAAAGAAAAAACCTACAAGACCTTGCTTCCACAAATGGCAACGTCTTATTTGACTTTTGACCTTTGAGCATGACCTTTATGACATAGTCGCTTCTTCTCTATGTTTGCCAGCCTGCGTGCCAAACACGCTATCTTGTAATTACGCTGTTATGGCACAGGTCCTTGAATCCTATATGTTGAATTCTCATTACTGATAGTTAAAGTTAGTCTTTGCCTTAAAAAAAAAAAAAAAAAAATAATAATAATAATAATAATTTACAAATTAAGGTTGGAGGGATGTGTAAAAGGCAGAACATATGATCAGGCAAATCCATTAGGTGTTCCTGAATGGTAATTAAGGGGCATAAAAAATGGCCACCTCACTGTATTACAGACATAAACTGTGATCGACTATAGGCTTCCACCTAAGAATATGTTTCCCAATATGATCCCTCTTGTTCTTCATCAAGAAGATTCTGAAACTATGCTACTCCTGTTACCTGGAAATTAAAGTCTGAGTACAACTACCACCTCTAGATAAAAGAATTTTATATTCAATTCCAGAATTCTGACCTTTCTTGAAATAAAATTTTCACTTAAGTCTTTGATATCAATTACGAACAAATGCAGAATGGAAGTCTATTTCTTTGTCACAGTAAAATATCTACCATTAGGAACACTACTGGGCACCAGTGACTCGCAACACATACCTAACATGATTATGCTTATCAGGTAGTCTCTGGACCCCAGTAAAACCTTTAGTTCAATTGTCAGGGAAATACCTACATAAAACTGAAAATTCCTCAATCGACTAGAAAATTTAGTGAGATTTCAACTTTTTTTCATTCTACCATAATTACTATCAACATAGTTTTAAGAAAATTACCTTTGCTCATGACAACCATTGATACAGAGAATTTGTACCCGACCTATTTGATGGCCTAACCTCCTGGCCTAACCTCCTAAGTCCACGCTTATTCAAATTTTAATTTAAAATCCTTCTTGGGTAGCCTTACAATATTTGGGGACCTTAGATTAGGTGGTGTTCTTGTGTTTGTTTCCCTTTAAAATTGTGGCTTTCTGTCATAACTGGAAATTCTACACCCAGTCTATCCCAACAAACAGCAGGGGCTCCCATTATTCAACATCACAAATAGTAGGCCTAGTTGGAATAAAAAATGACAATTCATAATCTTGCAATGATTCAAAAGATGGAAGTATAATGTGGTGGCCAATGTGGTAATGTCCTGACTGGTGAACGGCAGGCTGGGGTTTGAGTTCCGCTCAAACTTGTTAGTTCCTTTGGTCGCTGCACCCTCACCATCCTTGTGAGCTAAGGATGGGGGGGGAAGCCTATAGGCCTATCTGCTGAGTCATCAGCAGCCATGGCCCTCCTTGGCCCTTGGTTGGGTGCAGTGGGGGCTTGGGCACTGATTATATGTTTGCATGGTCAATCTCTAGGGCATTGTCCTGCTCGATAGGGCAATGTCAATGTCCTTTGCCCCCGCCATTCATGAGCAGGCCTTTAAACCTAAACATTTATGCCACGTACACAGCAATATGATCAACACCATCACAAATACAGCCCTAATTTATTTTCTTAGGATACTGGTAGAAATTGTGGCAGGCCCCGAAACAGTCTCACTGGGTCCTTAGTTCCAATACAGGCTTAGTCCATCCAAACTTAAGTTTTATCACATGCTTACTCAATCAAAACATATCAAGTTTTTTTACCTATACAAAGGTTTAGTATGTGGCCTACCTTTTTTATTCTGGTTTAGCATGTGGCCTGCCTGGCTTGTTAGGTTAGGTTATGTTAGGCCACATACTACAATAGATAGAATTTAATTTACCGAATTTCATAGGCCATACTCAAAAGGTAGGCCACATACTCCAATAGATAGAATTTAATTTACCGAATTTCATAGGCCATACTCAAAAGGTAGGCCACATACTCCAATAGATAGAATTTAATTTACCGAATTTCATAGGCCATACTCAAAAGGTAGGCCACATACTCCAATAGATAGAATTTAATTTACCGAATTTCATAGGCCATACTCAAAAGGTAGGCCACATACTCCAATAGATAGAATTTAATTTACCGAATTTCATAGGCCATACTCAAAAGGTAGGCCACATACTCCAATAGATAGAATTTAATTTACCGAATTTCATAGGCCATACTCAAAAGGTAGGCCACATACTCCAATAGATAGAATTTAATTTACCGAATTTCATAGGCCATACTCAAAAGGTAGGCCACATACTCCAATAGATAGAATTTAATTTACCGAATTTCATAGGCCATACTCAAAAGGTAGGCCACATACTCCAATAGATAGAATTTAATTTACCGAATTTCATAGGCCATACTCAAAAGGTAGGCCACATACTCCAATAGATAGAATTTAATTTACCGAATTTCATAGGCCATACTCAAAAGGTAGGCCACATACTCCAATAGATAGAATTTAATTTACCGAATTTCATAGGCCATACTCAAAAGGTAGGCCACATACTCCAATAGATAGAATTTAATTTACCGAATTTCATAGGCCATACTCAAAAGGTAGGCCACATACTCCAATAGATAGAATTTAATTTACCGAATTTCATAGGCCATACTCAAAAGGTAGGCCACATACTCCAATAGATAGAATTTAATTTACCGAATTTCATAGGCCATACTCAAAAGGTAGGCCACATACTCCAATAGATAGAATTTAATTTACCGAATTTCATAGGCCATACTCAAAAGGTAGGCCACATACTCCAATAGATAGAATTTAATTTACCGAATTTCATAGGCCATACTCAAAAGGTAGGCCACATACTCCAATAGATAGAATTTAATTTACCGAATTTCATAGGCCATACTCAAAAGGTAGGCCACATACTCCAATAGATAGAATTTAATTTACCGAATTTCATAGGCCATACTCAAAAGGTAGGCCACATACTCCAATAGATAGAATTTAATTTACCGAATTTCATAGGCCATACTCAAAAGGTAGGCCACATACTCCAATAGATAGAATTTAATTTACCGAATTTCATAGGCCATACTCAAAAGGTAGGCCACATACTCCAATAGATAGAATTTAATTTACCGAATTTCATAGGCCATACTCAAAAGGTAGGCCACATACTCCAATAGATAGAATTTAATTTACCGAATTTCATAGGCCATACTCAAAAGGTAGGCCACATACTCCAATAGATAGAATTTAATTTACCGAATTTCATAGGCCATACTCAAAAGGTAGGCCACATACTCCAATAGATAGAATTTAATTTACCGAATTTCATAGGCCATACTCAAAAGGTAGGCCACATACTCCAATAGATAGAATTTAATTTACCGAATTTCATAGGCCATACTCAAAAGGTAGGCCACATACTCCAATAGATAGAATTTAATTTACCGAATTTCATAGGCCATACTCAAAAGGTAGGCCACATACTCCAATAGATAGAATTTAATTTACCGAATTTCATAGGCCATACTCAAAAGGTAGGCCACATACTCCAATAGATAGAATTTAATTTACCGAATTTCATAGGCCATACTCAAAAGGTAGGCCACATACTCCAATAGATAGAATTTAATTTACCGAATTTCATAGGCCATACTCAAAAGGTAGGCCACATACTCCAATAGATAGAATTTAATTTACCGAATTTCATAGGCCATACTCAAAAGGTAGGCCACATACTAAACCGGCAATGGTTGATCAGCAAGGAGAAATGTTAATCATTTGCACTAGTAATCAACCTGTCAATTAAGTTAATCGTTCACAAATGATATTAAAAGGGAAACTGGTTCCTCAAGTCACAACTGAAGCTCGAACAAGCAGTCAAGACTGTCAAGCATAAAATGGACGCCTTATTTCGGGGATATAAATTTCCTCCTTAGATTACCGAATGTTCACAGTACAGCCAAAAATAATATACATGACACGACTGCCACTGTCATATACAATAAATAAATTTCACAAATAGCTAAACATACACACCCTTACTAAATCTCAAGATACATTTTGTATTGTTTTACGGATGGATGAAATATGGCGGTAATATGGCTACCTAGAAAAAAATTTCGTCTTGAATTCTTACTGTATGACATAATGGATAAATGTGTTACCCTTATGTTTATAATACTACTTGACGAAAGAAAACTGTACTAGCTTTGTGTGCACGTTCGTAATCCATTCGTTCAATTAATCTATTAATATTCTCCCTGTCTGGACAAGTCGGGTCAAAATGACAAATCCCTCTCCAACGCATTTCTGTTGGATTAGGCTATAAAATATTACTTTAACAACAGGTTACTGTAACTAATTTTACTTAAAATGTCTCCGTATAATACTTACAATAGTTCATTGAAGAAAAACAACACTAGAATCGTAGAATAATACTGACGAGCAGGGGTATAGTGCTACCACAGACTGTCATGGTGGACGTCAACAATCAGCTGGGCCGGCCAGTGAATTCCAAATTCCAATAATAAGTAAAAAAAAAATATATATATTTTCTCGTTTACTTAAATGTAGATTTAAAAATAGCATTGAAAATTATAGATAAATTATAGAATATTCTTTATATGATAGGTGGTAACAAGTGTCATTAAAGCTAAAAATAAAGTGTATATAGTC
>NC_090759.1:67880694-67903194 GCF_036898095.1 Palaemon carinicauda
TAAAGGTTAGGGACACTTAGAAAATATCCAAGTTTAGCAAGTTCAGGTTATTATTAATTAAATACAATTACCTAATAGAAATGGTTTTAGTTCATCGCGTGTTCAAAATGACAAATCTTATCCCTAACATAAGTTTCCAAATTCTTAAACCTTTTAAGTTTCTTTAAAACTCAAAATACAAGACGATAAGCGTAAAAACCTAATTTACTCAGAATCGGACTAAATCAAGTGTCAATTACCCAATTTTGCAACGTGCATCTTGTCTCCATAAAGATTGTGACATACCGATTTCAAAGACAATTCGAGTTTATTGGCGAAGTCACAACCATAGTTAAAGCAGGATGTCATGAACACAAAATTGGTTAAGTAGAGCAAATCATCCAGCAGAAATTCAAAGTTTAACAGGGTACAGGTGGTTACCCTCAAGCAAGAGGAGGAGCTGTTAACTGGAACTCAACGTTACGGAGTCCTAACAGGGTACAGGTGGTTACCCTCAAGCAAGAGGAGGAGCTGTTAACTGGAACTCAACGTTACGGAGTCTTAGGAGGAGTTTATGTTGAGTTACGGAGTCCTAGGAGGAGTTTATTCATTGGTAAAGTTCAGTGTGGAATCATATTATTGAAGATTATCCAGTTTATAAACTTTCCATTCAAATCAATAAAATTTATTAATCCTATTTTGCCACTTGCATGTTGTTTACTACACAAAATGTGCAGTCTAGAGTTTATGGATTTTTTTTTTTACTATGGAACCTGGGACAGGGGCTAGCGAGTTGAATTATATCTTATAAAATAGGCAAAGGAGATTATATAAAAAGTGCCATGAGCAAATTATCCCTCCCTACAGCACCTATGTTGCTAGATGAACAGTTAATTCTTAGGATAAACTGTCCTATTTTAGGATCAAATCCTCTAGATCAAAGGATTTAACTTTTAACTATAGTCCCTAGTCAGAATTGCCCAGTACGATTCCAGCTACTATGATGTGGTTATCTTCAGCAAACCGTTTCCTTTACCGTTATCTTGCCGAACTAAATAAAAAATAAATTTTCTATCCTCCAAGAGACTTTTGTAAGTCATAATTACTGCATTAAATTGATGTGGAAAATAAAATATGAAAATAAATTTTCTATCCTCCAAGAGACTTTTATAAGTCATAATTACTGCATTAAATTGATGTGGAAAATAAAATATATACTTCAGATACAGTTTAATTTAAAAGTTAAAAATATTCGTTCAACAATAATTTAACACATTAAAATTCAGCTCTAAAGAGTATTAGAGCCCATAAAAAAACAGCGATCAGACTAGTGCAGCATTTCTCCCAGGAGTCTAGTTCTCAGAAGTAGCGTCTGCTGTAAGTGGGCATGTGCCGACGGCCAGCATACATTACCTGAAAATATAATAACATTATCATTAGTAATAGTTATAATTTACTAAGCTTCAACCCTAGCTGGAAAAATAGGATGCTTTAACCCCAAGGTGCCAACAGGGAAAGAGCCCTGTGAGGACAGGAAATAAGTTAAAATCTGAAAAAGTTTGGGCTCAATAGCATAAAACTGATCTACTGTTATAATCTATAAACCCAATACAAAAATGAAAAATAAAAACTAAAATAAGAGAAGGAAGATCATAGAAAGAATAGAATAATGTGCAAGAGTGTACCCTCTGCTAGGCAAGACAACTAAGAGAACTAACCTAAGACAGTTGAAGACCAAGGACAAAGGTACAGAGGTTATGGCAGTACACAATACTACACAATACTCAAAACAATTGGTTAGAATTTGGAGTGTCCTAGAAGAGGAGCTCACCATTTCTAAAGCATCTTTGAGCCTAACCAAGAGGAAAGTAGCCGCCGAAATGTTTCAGTGCAGTAGTCTACCTCTTGACAGAAGAATCTTTTGGCAATTTAAAGTGTCATGAGTACGAGGAAATTAGAATGTAAAGAAAGGGGCCACACTATTCTGTGTATGCGTCGGTAAAGATAGAGGGAGCCTTTACCAGAGAAAGGTATCCAATGTAGTTCTTTCTGGCCAGTCAAGGGACCCAATTCTTGGGCGGTAGTATATCAACGGGTGGCTGGTGCCTCGGCCAACCTACTACCTATACCGACATTTTAGTATAAAGAATATAGAAGTGCCCTACTTTAAAAACTATTGAAATTAAAGCCTATCCAAAATCGGTCGTACAAGAGAGCAGTATCCGGAATTTAAAAAATCTCTCGGTTGTAAATTCTCACCGTGGTAGGAGCCACAGCCGCAACTGGATATACTGCAGGCTGAGCGACCTGTAATGTCTGTTGCATTGGCTGGACAGCAACCATAGGCTGAGCAACTGGAGCAGCCATTACAGGGGTTGTGGCCATGGGCTGCATGACTGACTGGGTAGTCATCTAAAAAGAAAAAAAAAAGGAATTAACACTTTAATCCTTTCTAGATTAGTAATCTAGAAAATTTTAGTGCTAATGAATTAAACTTGCAATATTAGGAATTAAGCATTAGTTTGAATTTAAAGTAACAATGAATTACACTTCCTTTATTAAGAATCTAATCTTAATTTCTAAGTGGTCAGTTGTAGGAGAGTATAAAAAAAAAAGTGAAAAAAAAATTAAAGATACAACTTTATACATTTGGATCAGTGGTAGCAGCTGCCCAAATCAGATATTAAGTTTACTGTTCTACATCTGAAGGTCTTACCATTTGTGGTTGAGCTACATAAGCAGCTTGTGTATAAGCAGGTTGAGCTACATAAGCGGCTTGTGTATAAGCAGGTTGAGCATAACCAGGCTGTCCGTAGTTGTAGTAACCTGGAGAAAATTGATATTTAGTGTTATGAAACACAGTATACAAGGTTAGATCACCAACAAGGGAAAACTCGAAAGTTGAAATTCAAGACTAACCTTTATCCGTAAAATTCTGCACCAAATACACAACAGCTTGAAAAAAACAAAGTTTGGGTGAACAAAATTTTAAGACTTAGGCAATTACTCTAACATCTTAGCAGAGCCAGAACGTGTAGTGGAATTATGGTTGGTTACAAAAGACTTATTATCATGGCTAAAAAGACTTATGGAATGATCACATTAGCAATTATTTATGTAATAAGATTATAAAGTATAATTCTTCAAATCTTTAAAATTATCACTGCTACAAGTCATGAGAAGAAAAAAATAAGTGCTGGGTTAATAGAGGAATAATTAGATGTTACTTCGGCTAAAAAAATATTTGTACGAATAGGAAAGCCTACAAGGCCTTTGGCTAATAAGTCATATCAACTAAATTAAAACCGAAATAAGACTCCCAAGTTAGCTAGGCCAGTTGCGCAAGTTACTATTTAAAAGTCAATAGACCAAATGACTACATCAACTGAACTAAAGATTGAACTAGATAAACTAGGTTTAATACTTTCAAGCTACTAAGATTTCTTGGCAAAACTCTCGCCATTAAATTTCGCTAATGTGGCAGAACCAATAAGTAGCCATGGGAGTTATATTTCTTCCAAAACACTTACATTATCAGAGAACTTCAAAAAATTCTACTCAAAATTTCAGTTTTGCATTGGAAGATTTTCAAGAGACTAGTTCGGCATTTAAGATATTTTAACTGTTTCAGAAATAAGGGTCCTGGTCAAAATAACCCGCATAAAAAGTTTTAAAAAATTAGAAGACCCTAAAAAGGTTACTCCAAATATTTGCTATGTAGCGTCAAAGTAAATATCGACCTTATATTAAATTTTGTTTGGAATACCAAATTGATCGACATTCAATAAAAATAATAACTAACATTTGAAATTGAAATTTGTTCAATTACCAAGCACTAATTTTGACGTTAAAAATAGTCCAACCTAAGTCCGTCAATAACAAAAAAAAAAAAAAAAAGAAAAAAAAAGAAAAAAAAAAAAAAAAAAAAGAGGAAATTTTATGAACTTACGCACGTGCTCCTTGTAAAAGCATAACATAAAAGGCAAAGGTTCCAGGGAAATAAAGTTTCATCAAGAGGCTCTATGAAAATTAAATTTGTGTTGTGCTTTAAGGCTTTATCGCGTCATGGTCCAAGGAATAAAATATAAAGTTGCACGTCATTGATTTTTGTTAAAAAGCAACTGGGTGCAAGCTATGTAAGATATAAAGCATATAAACGGTCTATGAAATTTAAAGACTCTTATTTCACGGGTCTTTTGACATTGACGATTTAACAGTAAATGAACAATATAAGATATGAAATGTTAAATACTCTGAACGAACAAGGTAAAACTCACTGTTCTATGGCTTACCAAATTATCATCCGACGAAAATTCAGAGTACAAAATAGAGCCGCTAGATTAATAAAAGGACTACACAATAGGGAAAGTTATCCCTGCACTAATTAAATTACACTGGCTACCGGTAAAAGCGAGAATTGAATACAAGCTACTCTTACTAATGTTTAAGATACTGAGCCAAAATGAACCAAAATATCTAAAAGAATGCCTGAACAAACTAGAAAGAACTAGAAACAAATGTTAACATAAACACACTAGTGACAAACATAGGCTATCTGAACCAAGAACAAATAGTAAATTTGGGGAAAGGGTTTTTAGCTACTGTGCGCCGAGACATTATAATAAAGTGCCAACTGAAATGAAGGACCTAAAAGGAGCAATTGAATTTAAGAAGAAACTAAAGAAATTACTTTTCACAAGATCATATGATTTGGAAGATGCTACAATCAAAGAATTGTAGAAGTTATAATGAAAAGGTTTCGTTAGAATTAGATGATTAATATGGACCCGCTCGAGTAGTAGTTCACTCTACTTCAGTGGATGGTTGGATTTAAACCCAAAATAAGTAAAAAGTAACAGCGGAGGTCCTGTAGAGAGTGGGGTTTCCCTGCTGTATGGGACCGGAAAAGCAGCCTCAAAGTAGAGTAAGCAAAGGAATGAGTTTATCTGGTATGTGGGGGCCATCTAAATTCATAAAATTTAACCAGCAGCAATTGTTGATAGCTAGTTTAACAGCTCACCAATTAATATGGAGATTAATTATATTAAGTAAATAAAAAAAAACTTTGCACGAAAGAAATTTACTTCCAAAATCTCATATGAAGCTATGCAATGAGTAGATGTAATGTAACCAGATAACATTAAGATACAATGCTGTTTTTAGATCGCAGTATGGCAAGTTAGACTGGTTTTAAGTAGATCGAAGTACAGAAAGTTAGACTGGTTTTAAGTAGATCGAAGTACAGAAAGTTAGACTGGTTTTAAGTAGATCGAAGTACAGAAAGTTAGACTGGTTTTAAGTAGATCGAAGTACAGAAAGTTAGACTGGTTTTAAGTAGATCGAAGTACAGAAAGTTAGACTGGTTTTAAGTAGATCGAAGTACAGAGAGTTAGACTGGTTTTAAGTAGATCGAAGTACAGAGAGTTAGACTGGTTTTAAGTAGATCGAAGTACAGAAAGTTAGACTGGTTTTAAGTAGATCGAAGTACAGAAAGTTAGACTGGTTTTAAGTAGATCGAAGTACAGAAAGTTAGACTGGTTTTAAGTAGATCGAAGTACAGAAAGTTAGACTGGTTTTAAGTAGATCGAAGTACAGAGAGTTAGACTGGTTTTAAGTAGATCGAAGTACAGAGAGTTAGACTGGTTTTAAGTAGATCGAAGTACAGAAAGTTAGACTGGTTTTAAGTAGATCGAAGTACAGAAAGTTAGACTGGTTTTAAGTAGATCGAAGGTTTTAAGTAGATCGAAGTACAGAAAGTTAGACTGGTTTTAAGTAGATCGAAGTACAGCAAGTTAGATTGGGTTTAAGTAGATCGAAGTACAGAAAGTTAGATTGGGTTTAAGTAGATCGAAGTACAGAAAGTTAGATTGGGTTAGATTGGATCGAAGTACAGAAAGTTAGACTGGTTTTAAGTAGATCGAAGGTTTTAAGTAGATCGAAGTACAGCAAGTTAGATTGGGTTTAAGTAGATCGAAGTACAGCAAGTTAGATTGGGTTTAAGTAGATCGAAGTACAGCAAGTTAGATTGGGTTTAAGTAGATCGAAGTACAGCAAGTTAGATTGGGTTTAAGTAGATCGAAGTACAGCAAGTTAGATTGGGTTTAAGTAGATCGAAGTACAGCAAGTTAGACTGGTTTTAAGTAGATCGAAGTACAGCAAGTTAGACTGGTTTTAAGTAGATCGAAGTACAGAAAGTTAGACTGGTTTTAAGTAGATCGAAGTACAGAAAGTTAGACTGGTTTTAAGTAGATCGAAGTACAGAAAGTTAGACTGGTTTTAAGTAGATCGAAGTACAGCAAGTTAGATTGGGTTTAAGTAGATCGAAGTACAGAAAGTTAGATTGGGTTTAAGTAGATCGAAGTACAGCAAGTTAGATTGGCTTAGATTGGATCGAAGTACAGAAAGTTAGACTGGTTTTAAGTAGATCGAAGTACAGAAAGTTAGACTGGTTTTAAGTAGATCGAAGTACAGAAAGTTAGACTGGTTTTAAGTAGATCGAAGTACAGCAAGTTAGATTGGGTTTAAGTAGATCGAAGTACAGCAAGTTAAATTGGTTTTAAGTAGATCGAAGTACAGCAAGTTAGATTGGGTTTAAGTAGATCGAAGTACAGCAAGTTAGATTGGGTTTAAGTAGATCGAAGTACAGCAAGTTAGATTGGCTTAGATTGGATCGAAGTACAGAAAGTTAGACTGGTTTTAAGTAGATCGAAGTACAGAAAGTTAGACTGGTTTTAAGTAGATCGAAGTACAGAAAGTTAGACTGGTTTTAAGTAGATCGAAGTACAGCAAGTTAGATTGGGTTTAAGTAGATCGAAGTACAGCAAGTTAAATTGGTTTTAAGTAGATCGAAGTACAGCAAGTTAGATTGGGTTTAAGTAGATCGAAGTACAGCAAGTTAGATTGGGTTTAAGTAGATCGAAGTACAGCAAGTTAAATTGGTTTTAAGTAGATCTTAGTACAGCAAGTTAGATTGGGTTTAAGTAGATCGAAGTACAGCAAGTTAGATTGGGTTTAAGTAGATCGAAGTACAGCAAGTTAGATTGGGTTTAAGTAGATCGAAGTACAGCAAGTTAGATTGGGTTTAAGTAGATCGAAGTACAGCAAGTTAGATTGGGTTTAAGTAGATCGAAGTACAGCAAGTTAGATTGGGTTTAAGTAGATCGAAGTACAGCAAGTTAGATTGGGTTTAAGTAGATCGAAGTACAGCAAGTTAGATTGGGTTTAAGTAGATCGAAGTACAGCAAGTTAGATTGGCTTAGATTGGATCGAAGTACAGAAAGTTAGACTGGTTTTAAGTAGATCGAAGTACAGAAAGTTAGACTGGTTTTAAGTAGATCGAAGTACAGAAAGTTAGACTGGTTTTAAGTAGATCGAAGTACAGAAAGTTAGACTGGTTTTAAGTAGATCGAAGTACAGCAAGTTAGATTGGGTTTAAGTAGATCGAAGTACAGAAAGTTAGATTGGGTTTAAGTAGATCGAAGTACAGCAAGTTAGATTGGCTTAGATTGGATCGAAGTACAGAAAGTTAGACTGGTTTTAAGTAGATCGAAGTACAGAAAGTTAGACTGGTTTTAAGTAGATCGAAGTACAGAAAGTTAGACTGGTTTTAAGTAGATCGAAGTACAGCAAGTTAGATTGGTTTTAAGTAGATCGAAGTACAGCAAGTTAAATTGGTTTTAAGTAGATCGAAGTACAGCAAGTTAGATTGGGTTTAAGTAGATCGAAGTACAGCAAGTTAGATTGGGTTTAAGTAGATCGAAGTACAGCAAGTTAGATTGGCTTAGATTGGATCGAAGTACAGAAAGTTAGACTGGTTTTAAGTAGATCGAAGTACAGAAAGTTAGACTGGTTTTAAGTAGACCGAAGTACAGAAAGTTAGACTGGTTTTAAGTAGATCGAAGTACAGCAAGTTAGATTGGGTTTAAGTAGATCGAAGTACAGCAAGTTAAATTGGTTTTAAGTAGATCGAAGTACAGCAAGTTAGATTGGGTTTAAGTAGATCGAAGTACAGCAAGTTAGATTGGGTTTAAGTAGATCGAAGTACAGCAAGTTAGATTGGTTTTAAGTAGATCGAAGTACAGCAAGTTAGATTGGTTTTAAGTAGATCGAAGTACAGCAAGTTAGATTGGGTTTAAGTAGATCGAAGTACAGCAAGTTAGATTGGGTTTAAGTAGATCGAAGTACAGCAAGTTAGATTGGGTTTAAGTAGATCGAAGTACAGCAAGTTAGATTGGGTTTAAGTAGATCGAAGTACAGCAAGTTAGATTGGGTTTAAGTAGATCGAAGTACAGCAAGTTAGATTGGGTTTAAGTAGATCGAAGTACAGCAAGTTAGATTGGGTTTAAGTAGATCGAAGTACAGCAAGTTAGATTGGGTTTAAGTAGATCGAAGCACAGCAAGTTAGATTGGGTTTAAGTAGATCGAAGTACAGCAAGTTAGATTGGGTTTAAGTAGATCGAAGTACAGCAAGTTAGATTGGGTTTAAGTAGATCGAAGTACAGCAAGTTAGATTGGGTTTAAGTAGATCGAAGTACAGCAAGTTAGATTGGGTTTAAGTAGATCGAAGTACAGCAAGTTAGATTGGGTTTAAGTAGATCGAAGTACAGCAAGTTAGATTGGGTTTAAGTAGATCGAAGTACAGCAAGTTAGATTGGGTTTAAGTAGATCGAAGTACAGCAAGTTAGATTGGGTTTAAGTAGATCGAAGTACAGCAAGTTAGATTGGGTTTAAGTAGATCGAAGTACAGCAAGTTAGATTGGTTTTAAGTAGATCGAAGTACAGCAAGTTAGATTGGGTTTAAGTAGATCGAAGTACAGCAAGTTAGATTGGGTTTAAGTAGATCGAAGTACAGCAAGTTAGATTGGGTTTAAGTAGATCGAAGTACAGCAAGTTAGATTGGTTTTAAGTAGATCGAAGTACAGCAAGTTAGATTGGTTTTAAGTAGATCGAAGTACAGCAAGTCAAACTGGTTTTAAGTAGATCGAAGTACAGCAAGTCAAACTAGTTTTAAGTAGATCGAAGTACAGCAAGTCAAACTGGTTTTAAGTTAATCGAAGTACAGCAAGTTAGATTGGGTTTAAGTAGATCGAAGTACAGCAAGTTAGATTGGGTTTAAGTAGATCGAAGTACAGCAAGTTAGATTGGTTTTAAGTAGATCGAAGTACAGCAAGTTAGATTGGTTTTAAGTAGATTGAAGTACAGCAAGTCAAACTGGTTTTAAGAGATTAAAGTACCAATGAGCAAGTAATTTGCAGCGAGATTATGTTATCAAAATTCATGGTTAGCAATGCAAATAGTGTTCCATCTAAAGTTACATTTGAACCAGTTTCCCAATGTTTGAGTTTCTGTAATCAGAAGATTCAAGAATGATTTTATAGGCACAAACATATCTTACGCACAAACATATCTAATCCAAAGAACAACAAAAACTTTGCACATATAAACTTTAAGTCTTTTATAGAGCGATTAAAACTAAATTGGAAGCAAACAATTACCCCCAAAAGGTAATACGAACTATAAAACAAGTCTTCTACCATAAACCACTGTATGATAGGGTTAATATAAAAATTCGACAAGTTTGTAGAATATAACCAGAGTAGAAGAATTATTTCAAAGTTACAAGCAATTACATTTTCAAGGTATTGTCTGTAAAGTTTAAAACTTTTATTCCCAACTATGCTAAACTAAAAAATAAATTTGAAGAATCTAGTCGATATCAAACTTCCGCATAAAAAAAAAAAAGTTAGGTAATTAATTAGATCTTTGTACATCAATCTAATTGAAATGGTTATCGTAGCCAGGCAAACATCAAACTATGAATGGACAAGTAATGCACTTAAGGAAAAATTAAAGTTCTGTGGCCACTTTCAGGAGTTCTCCAAGAAATAAAGAAAATAGAGAAACCAATTTATTCCCAATAAACGTAATATTAAAGTAGTTGAAGTTTAAAAACATCTTAGTTTTGAAGCAAACCAACAATAGATATTTAATACGTTTAAATCCCTTGCTTTAATGGAAGCAGTGTCGAACGTAGTACTCTCGATGTCCTTTATCGAAATGATGTAACCTTAACATTTAACAATGTAAATTAAAAGAAAACATATAAAAAATAGTTTAGCTTGTTTTGAAAAACAAAGAATAGCAACACGTACACATTACTAAAGGATATAATAAGTAAGGAAAATCATACCTTACAAAGAAAATCAGCACTTTCAAGAAGTACAGTAGAAATATTACTTACCGGCCATTTTAAATTATCACTTTTGAAATAACTCGAACCACAAAATTTCAAGTATTATCCAAAACTTGAGCTGCTAAGCTATATCAGAAGACTTGTTATGCAGTAGACTGACTGTTCCAATAACTTACCTCTTATTCTTTAAGTAGGCTTCCTCCTAGAGACGCAAAGGATTAAGTTGGCAAGGACAAAAGAGTACAGGAAGATCCTTTGATAAGGATAGTAAAGTTCAGCTAGATCGAAGCGCCATCTATTGGATGTTAAGATTTACTGTTAAGGTATCAGTTTAAACGTTTTTTTTTTTTTTAATAAGAAAAAGGGTTATTGCATGCTTTTTGCATTTATATTCACACATTTACGTAGATTTTTAAACGTGTAAATCGTTCTTTATTTATACATCAACCTTCATCTGGTCTGCAGAGCCTTGCTTAGAATCATTAGGCCTACTATTTTTCAATTTATATAAGAACACCTTCGCAGAGAAAAATAGTTTGAAGGACCACCATCTAGTAACACAAGCTTCCAGGGAATATAATTTGTTCATCAATGTAATTTTTGAAATCCTTTGGCGTCGATTATATTCTAAGCATTGTTAAGATAACTTTCATTTCTTAATAAATTCTTCAAAGTGTTTGCATCTCTCTATTCCTGCGATTGCTTACCATGTTCACCACAGAGAGAGAGAGAGAGAGAGAGAGAGAGAGAGAGAGAGAGAGAGAGAGAGAGAGAGAGAGAGAGAGAGAGAGATACAATAGTTTTAGTTCAAGTTCATTCATCACCTACAAATTATGGGGAGGGCTGTTTACAGTCACTCCTCCTCATAGGAAAAAAATTAACTTCAACACTGCTTAAATTTCAAGTGTGCTTCTGCTTCCCAGTGGGAGACCTCACAAAAAGAAAAATCCCTCACTCCTCACAAATGAATGCAAGAAAAAATCCAACAGTCAAGAGAACACAAGGATAGCCTACACACATTAAGACCAATGGCAAAGTCAGCTATTCTGTGACAGGCAGCCGATTTGTTTTTCCTCGTGACACCTCTTGATTCAATGGCCACTGTATGAAGATCCAATCCAAAGAATAGAAAAAAAAAAAAAAGGAGAGCTACCCTGGACTGTTATATGATGTACAAGGATACCATACTTTGTCACAACCATTGATGCAGAGAATTTTTACCTGACCTATTTGATGGCCTAACCTCCCAAGTCCACGCTTATTCAAATTTTAATTCAAAAAGCTTCTTGGGTAGGCCTACAATATTTTGGGAACTTTAGATTAGGTGGTATTCTTGTGTTTGTTTCCCTTTAAAAGTGAGGTTCTTAGTCATAACTTGAAATTCTATACCCGGTCTATCCCAACAAACTGAAGGGGCTCCCCACTAGTTCACCATCACTAATTGTTGTTAGAATAAAAAATGACAATTCAGTCTTGCAATGATGCACAAGATGGAAGTCTAATATGGTGGCCGATGCAGTAATGTACCTGACTGGGGTTAGAGTCCCGCTCAAACTCATTAGTTCCTTTGATCGCGGCAACCTCACCATCCTTGCGAGCTAAGGATGGGTAAGTTTGGGGCAGCCTATAGGTCTATCTACCGAGTCATCAACAGCCATGACCCTCCTTGGTCCTAGGTTGAGTGCAGAGGGGCTTGGGCACTGATCATATGTATATATGGTCAGTCTCTAGGGCATTGTCCTGCTCGATAAGGCAATGTCACTGTCCCTTACACTTGCCATTCACGAGTAGGCCTTTAAACCTAAACATTCAAATCACGTTGCAAAGCAAGCTGATTAAAACCATCACAAATACAGCCCTGATTTGTTTTCTTAGGGTACTAAAGTCAATTCTTTTTAGCGAAACAGATTTGCACCGACTCGCAGCAGTGCCCTTTTCGCTACGAAAAGATTCCTGATCGCCGATTGGTTGGAAAAGACAATTCTGACCAATCAGAGAGCAGGAAACTTTTCCGAGCTAAAAGGGCACCGCTGCGAGTCTGTGCACATCTGCCTCGATAAAAAGAATTGACTATAGTAGTTGTGCCACACCCATAAAACTCCTCACCAAGTCCTTATTTCCAATACAAGCTTAATCAATTCAAACATAAGTTTTCTTACCCATATAATAGGTTGATCTGAAAGGAGAAATGTTAATCATTTGAACGAGTAATCAACCAGTTAATGAAGTTAATCGTTCACACATGATGTTATCAGGGAAACTGGTTCCTAAAGTCAAACCAACAGCTGATTCTCGAACAAGCAGTCAAGACTGTCAAGCATAAAATGGACGCCTAACTTTTATACAAACAAAATAAAAATATCTTTTTAGAAAGTGTTATAATAGTGACCTGAAAACTATAAAGCCTGAATACAAATGCTAGCGAAATAACTGATAAGATACAGAGCAAAATATTAACTGGAATGAAATTGTTTTTTCACACAGCAAGGCCCGCCTGAACAAACTTTTAGTGTCTGACGGAGGGCGAGAAATAAACCCGTAAAAGTAAGTAAATCGCTAAACATACAAAGTCACCTTACTGAATCTCAAAATACATTTTGCATTTTTTTACAGATGGATGAAATATGGCTACCTAGAAATAGATTTCGTCTTGAATTCTTACTGTGAGACACAATGGATAAATGTGTTACCCATTTATAATATTACCTGACGAAATAAAACTGAACTAGCTTTGTGTGAACGTTCGTAATTAATTTGTTCAATCAATTTATTAGTTCTCCCCCGTCAGGACTAGTCTGGTCAAACTGAGAAGTCCCTCTCGGACGCATTTCTGTTGAATTGGGCTATAAAAATTACTTTTGCAACATGTTACTTTAACTACATTTACTTAAAATGTCCACCAAAATGTCGGTTTCATTGTAGTGTATTACAGGGCAATGTAACCAAGGAAAACAACTACTTTTTCTTATAGAAAAAATTACGCTCTCTTCGAAAATGACACTCGTTCCCGTCGCAAATGAATAGTTTTAGAAATATATATACATCTATATCCTCCGATAATGGGGGACCCCCAGTGGGAACTCGGGGTTTTGGGTGGGGAAAACATACTGGGGAATCGATATATAATCGTAAAACAATCCTTTTCTTCTCTTTACATTACCTTCTTGAAATTATAATAATCGGAGGAAATTACCAAAATGTCTCCGTATAATACTTACAATAGTTCATTGAAGAATAACTAACACTAAAATCGTAGGAAAGTACTGATGTGCAGGGGTATTGTGTTACCAGATTGTCATGGCCGCCGTCAACAACAAATTACTGTCAGCTGGTCAGGGAAGTTCAATAATAATTAAAATAAATAAATTATTTTCACATTTACTTAGATGTAGTTTTAAAAATATCATTGAAAATTATAAATAAATTCTAGAATATTGTTTATATGATAGGTCGTAACAAGTGCCCTAAAAGCTAAAAATAAGGTGTCCGTAGTCCATCCCTAGCAAGCGAAGTTAACTGAAAACCCCTATGTTATTGTGATAAGTTATAATTAAATATCCTTAGGTAGAAAATGTATGATCCTTATATCGAAATATGATTAATCATTAATGAATAATCAATATTCTTAAAGCATATTTTGCCTAAAATAGATACACATGTATGTGAGAAATTTCTCTGACGTAATAAGCCTAAAAATAGAATTTATTATTAAAAAATCCTTATGTAAAAATTATTCAAAGGTTTTAAACCATATCATAATTAAAATCATATAGTTTCTGGTATATTATTATAGATTCTGTATGTTTTTTATATCTTCATTAGGCTCGTAATTTCAAGAAATTCATGGACACTGCAATGCTATGGGTACCTATTGGCAGTTAAAAGAATTAAAAATTAGGCGAATTAGTTAATAGTAACTGGTAACTTGATGCTGCAGAAGAAAATATTGCTGTAAATTTGGGGCAATCTGTATTAAATTTCATCAAAGTGATATATAGAAAATATTAAAACTGAGTTTGCTTTTGTTTTCAGACCATATATATTCATCTTCAGCTTTGTAAAGGGATAATTAAAATATAAATAAAATAACTAGGTTAGCAACTTTGTGTTTTCATCATCCTTGGGAAATATCTATTGTGTAAGCTTTAAAGTTATGAATAATAAATATTTTAATTATGAAATAAAAAAATGAAATATTTGAAAAAAAAATATATTGAAATAAGCATTTTGTACCAACAATGCTTTATTAATATATATAATAATCTACACCAAAGGTATGGTGTAGTCCTTATTGGTAACATAAATAGCAGACGAATTTTTAGGAAGAACACGTGGTCCAAAACTAAACAGAATAAATGACTAAAATATGAGAAAATTAACAATACAATTATCTTGAAATGTAATGAAATAGAGTTTTTATATATATCTACTGCAATAGAAGTTTGTGTTTACTAGAACTTAGTAATACTAGAGTTCTTTTGGCTAAGTTTAAATTTGGCGGAAAATTAATAGACATCTATTGAGGGTTAAAAGAGTTATAAGACATATTAAAAAAGTGGAGGATAACTGGCAACTATTTTGTCTTTGGAAAAGATATTGCTTTGGATTTTATCCATAATTTGCTCAATTCTGCTAAAATGATATGAAGTATTTATAGATGAATGTATTCCATTGTCCTTATAGTCTTAATTTATTTAACTACTAGTAGAATTATAGGAAAAATAAATCAAAATAAATATATTAAGTAGCAACATTGAAATCATAAGCTTATTTAATAAATAACTATATTCTATAGTTTTATATTGTTATTACAAAAATGCATTCTATGAATTATTTTAATAATAATGATTTAATTTAATAAATCATAAGTAAAGTAATCTATCAATGATGTATTTACCATTAAAATAAGAAATCTTTAAGGTATTTTTCAATATTTTACTGGCAATAACGGAAGGAAAAGAAGAACACTTTTATCACATGTGTCATTCTTCGTTTAATATTAAAATGGATCATTTATGGTGTAAATTATGCAGCATTAGAGTTATTCCAATAATTCTACAGGTAATTTTCATATGAATATTATTTGTATTTAAAATGTAAAAGCTTGAATTAAATTCCCTCTTGTAAGAAATCATAAACGATATACTTAGACAATGCGCGAAAACAATAACCTGAAGATATAATGAACTAACTGGGTGACTATTAAAGCCAAGAATTGATTAATATATATATATATATATATATATATATATATATATATATATATATATATATACATATATATATATATATATATATATATATATATATATATATATATACATATATATTTATATATATATATATATATATATATATATATATATATATATATATATATATATATATATATATATATATGTGTGTGTGTGTATCAAATGCATCGGTTTTTAATCTATTACATAAAAAAGGCCACAAACGTGTGCTTATTCATGTCTGGCGTTTGGGCAGTTTTTTGGGGGAATCTTTTGTCTGATTGCTCACAGCGAACCAACCTAGTATGGGTGGCCCTAACTAGTACAGCTCTACTGATCATGTTGATACACAAACCCTATCACTACGTTAAGGGATATATATATATATATATATATATATATATATATATATATATATATATATATGTATATATATATATATATATATATATATATATATATATATATATGTGTGTGTGTGAGTGTGTGTGTGTGTGTGTTCGATTTTGTACATATTCCAAATGAAGGTTCATCGAGAAGGAAAAAAATAACGCCCCCCCCCCCCTCTCTCTCTCTGAAGCTAGAACATCAGACTATTGACGAAACTACAAAACCACAACGAGAACTAAAATAGTTTACAACAAACTTCGTAGATGCAATATAGACAGACACACTTGAGTAAGATACGCCTCCTGGTTGAGAAATATTAAGCGAGGAATAACCTACACCTTCTTGAGAGGCTTACCAAATGGTTTTAATATTAAGACCAAAGTACTAACAAACCTACCTGAAGGTTCCACAGGTATCAATTAAAGACTGGAGTCATAATATATGATTTTCGAATGGCGAGATCCATACTTCGACCTCAAATCCACAAGCAGTCCATATCTAAGAAATTGAACTGTTCTGTGCTGAAAAGGGAGACGAGGTCCTCATTTTCGCTCTCATAATGTTCAGTCTCTTTGCTAACTGACAATCCCAAGAAGTCCTTTTCGGTATTAACTTGTTGAGGGTCTCTTCCTTAACTGACATTCCAGAGGAAGAACCCGACACTAAATTGGTAAAGTCCTGTAAACTTATATGGTGCAGAAGCAACAATTGGTTTCACTAAGTGCTCTCATGCAGACCAGAGCCGTATATACACGGCTCTGGAGCAGACTGCTCTGGTAAGAACACTGACACTATAACCAAACCTTCTTTTAGCTTCCATTCAGAGGTCGCCACAGCGGATCATGTCTCCACCTGTCAAGTCAACTGCTATCTTCTCTTAATGATGCTATAAATCTCCGCCTAGGCCTTCCTTTCCTCCTCCTGCCAAGTGGCTCCACGCTTAGCATCTTCCTCCTAACACACACTTCCTTCTCCTTAGTCTTGCTTCCCTTGCTTTCTCACCAAACTGATTGACAAGTTAGTACAGTTCCTCTAATAAAATAATTTCTGATCTTAACCTTCCTTGTTACCCTCAGTGAGAACCTCAACACTAATGTTTGCAACTTCCATCGCTGCCTGTTGTTTCTTGGTTAAAGGTACGGTTTCTAAGCCATACAGCACACCTGGTCTTACCACCTCCTCATAGGCTTTACGTTTCAGAGTTGCTGGGATCTTTTTGTCGAATCCCACACCCAATACTCTTCTCCATTATACACCAAATATTTGAATAAAACCACAACACACATTTCTTATTAAACCCAACTCATCTGCTACATAATGTCTGGTGAATAGCAAAGGCTAAGGAATATAATCTTGGCAGACCAGAACTGCATAGAACTAATTCAATCAAATCCGTTAAGAAAAACACTATCATTAATCAGATAAGAATGGACAGATTCTAGACAGGGACTATTCTTACCACAATCCTTTCCTCATGCACCTAGCAGCACTAAGAAAACTGAAAATTAACCTTTAAACAAAAATAAAGTGGACTCAACCCTTCACCTCTTCCAATATTTACCTTGAGGGGTAACACGTGGGGACTTAAGTCATCTAATAATCCTTTTCATCACCAGCCATTTTGAAGCAAGGAAAAAGCTTAAAACTAGATGTTACGCAAATACTAAATATTACCACACCTCTATTATAGAGAAGATTGAATAACATATGTACATTGCTTGGGTAGTTATCTGCACACGTCAGCTTTCTCAAGATTAACTTTTCAGTTAAAACTCTATTTGATCAAAGAATATGTAATTAACCTACTGCCCAAAATAGTGGATACCTCACTAACAACTTTTTGTACTAGTTACCGAACATAAGTTTTGTAGAACCCAAATATAAGCCAACAAGCAAACTTCAAAAGTAAAATTCCATTTACGCAAGTAGTTAAGAGCGTCCCACTCAAGATGAACTAAACTAGTCACTATACCAGTAGTGATAAAGCAGTTTCACCACCTTTCTATTACACTTCAGGATTTTTTTTGTGTTGTGAATATCTTTCACCATTTGACACAAGATAACCTTTGTTTGGCTCAGATCCAGCGATTACCTTCACAAGCCACAGGCCCAACGAAGCAGACATTAGAATAGCTACGAGTTATGCCACGCTACTTTTTATCAAGTGCTAAAGTTTAATAAGAAAATATTAAATCTCCAGGCAAAATAGTAGATTTATACCTTTGTAGATTTATACCTAACGTCCTTTTATGTTCAAGAAACTAAAATTTTGCCCGGAAAATGAAACAAAAAAAAAAAAAGGCCAAATTTTTCACACTAAGGTTATACCAGCTTCTTCCAACTTTAAAAGAAAAGTCCACAGGATTCAATAAGAATTTATTAGAATCAATGTCTGGCTATTGCATATATTTTTCCTCAAAGCTTCGGGTGAAAAACTATTTAAATCAATAATGCAGATTGATTATAGAGCTGGCCAAGCTTCAACTATAGTTAAAGCAGGAAGGGTCACGAGCTCTTGGTCAATAACATTATAAATACCCCAATTGTAAATTTAAAAGCTCGTAGATTAAATGTAACAGTGCAACCGAACTATGTAGCCTAGACAAACTCTTTAATGAGGCCAATAGACTAACCAGGACTAAAGAGGCCAAGAGACTAACCAGGACTAGACTAACAGGTAGTGAGGCTAGCCATATTTTAGAATTGTATTTAATATTAACCAAACCATACAACCCATAGTATTTCCATAGACTGCTGTAAAAATGTTAAAAAAATCTCTCCTCCTGACCTACGTTTACTGTAAAACACATGCAGTCTAGTTATTTTTCTATGGATTTGTTTTAGGTTTAACTTACTCAGTTAAATGCTTAAATTTTGAACTAAAAAGTCCAAAGTCTGTATTACTCTAAAATTCCAGTTGCTATAATTCAGTTCAACTCTGGCTAACTATCCTTAACCAGTTATCAAACTGAACTGATACAAGATGTACAATAATGCTTCAAGAGACTAAGTGTTATAAACACATTAAGAGTGCGAAGGGAAAATTTAAAAAGAAATGTTTCAGATACAGTTTAATTTAAGTTAAAATTTTAATTTACAATAGTTTAATACAATAAAATTCAGCTCTAAAGAGTATAAGAGCCCATTAAAAACCAGCGATCAGACTAGAGTAGCATTTCTCCCCAGGAGTAAAGTTCTCAGAAATGGCGTCTGCTGTAGGTAGGCATGTGGCGACGGCCCGCATAAATTACCTGGAAATATATTATCATTAGTGATTTAAAACAAAGCTTCAACCCTAGCTAGAAAAGAAGGATGCTTAGAGCCAAAGGACTCTGGAAAAACAGCCCAGTGAGGAAAGGAAATGAGGAAAATCTAGAAGTTCAAGCATAGATTAAACTAGATGTACTTTTATAAATTATAAATTTGAAAATAAGATATTCGACTAAAATGAAAAGAAAAAAAAGTAACCGAGTGCACCATCGGGCAAGAGAACTAAACCAAAGATGAATTTGATAATAAGATATTCGACTAAAATGAAAAGAAAAAAAGTGTAACCGAGTGCACCCTCGGGCAAGAGAACTAATCCAAAGACAATGTAAGACTAAGGTACAGCGGTTATGGCACTACAAAAGACTAAAGGCAATGGTTTGACTTTAGTCTTCTTCATAAAAGAGGAGCTTACCATGGCCAGTCTCCTAGCCTAGCCAAGAGGAAAGTAGCCACTGAACATTACAGTATAGTTGAACCTTGAGAAGATTAGTTTGGCAATTTAAAGTGTATTTTAAAAGGAAAGGAGAATCCAAAGAACAGGGGCCAGACTATTCTGCGTATTTATCGGCAAAGATTAAATAAACCTCAGCCAGAGGAAGACCCAATGTAGTACTGTCCAGCCAGTCAAAGAACCCAATAATTCTCTGGTGTATTATCTCTAGCAGGTAGCTGGTGCCTGGCCCAACCTACTACCTACCGTGACATTTCAGTTTTAAGACTAGAACTTCGGAATTTTCAAAACTATTTAAATAAAACTAATCCAAAATTGGTTATACAAGAGAAACACCCGGAATACACAAAATCTAAAAAATTATAAGTCTCACCGTGGTAGGAGCCACTGCCGCAACCGGAGATACCGGTAACATTGCAGGTTGAGCGACCTGTAAGGTCTGTTGCATTGGCTGGACAGCAACCATGGGCTGGGCAACTGGAGCAGCCATTACAGGCGTAGTGGCCATGGGCTGCATGACAGCCTGGGTAGTCATCTAAAAAGAAGGAATGAACACTAAATACTTTATAGATAATTAATAAAGAAAATTTTTATTTGCCAATGAGTTAAGCTTGCAATATTAGAGATTAGGCATTAGTCAAAATTTGAAGCAAGAATGAGTTACACTCCCTATATTAAGGGCCAAATTTGAAAATAATGGATCAGCTGTAGTAGCTGCCCAAATCAGACATTAAATTACTGTTCAACATTTGAAGGTCTTACCATTTGTGGTTGAGTTACATAAGCAGCTTGTGTATAGGCAGGCTGAGCAAACCCAGGCTGTCCGTAGTTGTAGTAACCTGGAGAAAAATGAAATAGGGAGTTTTTAAACATAGTATACAAAGTTAAAAGTTTGAAAATAAGGTTATCTTTAATATACCGAAGTATGGGCGAACAAAATTTTAAGACCTTTAAGCAATTACTCATGCATAGCCAAAACATCTAGTTGAATTATGGTTACAAACTATAATTATTAGCATAGCTAAAAAGGTTATGCAATGATCACAGCAATTATTCATGTAATAAGAAAATTATATTAATGGTATTTAAATCTTGACGTATTGCTACAGGTCATAAGAAAAATCAAATAAGTGCAGAATTAAAAAGAATAATTAGAGACTTCAGCTAAAAAAATATTTGCACGAACAGGAAAGACTAAGGCTTCAATGGCTACAAAGTAGTCATATCAACTAAATTAAAACCGAAATAAGGCTCTAAAAGTTAGCTAAACCGGTACCGCAAGTGTATTCATAAATTTATAGAGCGAAAGATCCAGCCAACCGACCTAAAGATAAAATCTAGATAGACTAAGGTTAGTACTTTGCAAGCTACTGTTGCTTTCTATGGAAAGCTTTCACCATAAAATTTCGGTAATGTGGTAGAACCAATAGGTGGCCTGAAGAAGTTACTTTTTTCCATAACATTAGTAGAGATTAAGAGACTGATAGTCATTTAAGATATTCAACGGTCCCAGGCAGACCGACCTTTCATAGGCATAAAAAGGTTAAAAGATTAGTCAGAAGACAATAAAAAATTTAATCCAAAGATTAACAGTTTTAGAAATTAAGGGCCTAAGCATATAAACCTTTCAGGGGCATAAAGCGCTTTAAAAGATTATTAGAAGACCCTAAAGACTACTCAAAATTTACTATGAGGTTCAAAAATAGCACTAAACACACAAAATCCAAAGTTCGGGCAATGTAGAGATGACAAAGTAATATCAAAAGGTTCCAGAGAAAAGTTTAAATCAGCGGCTTTAAGCAAATTAAGTCTATGTACACTTTTTTACAGGCTTTATCGTATCACTGTCCAAGGAATAAAAAATAAAGTTAACCGTAAATAAGTTGCTATTGTAAGTTACTAAGCCAAAGGGCATCTGGGAGCAGACTATGTATATTATATAACAAAATTAATAAAACTGTAAATAAAATCTAATTTGTTAACTGTAGTATGCGGGGGCCGTCTAAAATCATAATTTTACCAATCGTAACTCAACAATTGGCAGTCATTAGGTAGGTAGGTTAACAGCCCTACCCATCATTATGGAGAACGTCAATTACGACAACACAAATCTACTGGTACTAATAAGCTTACCTTTGAAGTCTCATTATGCCAAGTGATCTTTAAGTAGACATAACCAGATAGTACATTCAGATCTTCAGATCCTAATAATTCTGATCCAATGCTATTAAGTTATATGGAAGTTTAGCAAAAAATTTATATTGCCATGAAAATAGTGGATTTAAGAGATAAATTTTGAGCTATCGAGTCCATAATTTACAGAGTTCATGTTAGAGATATGCTTAGCAATGTAAGTAGTGTCAATCTGATTAACTATGGGTAACTAACCTAATAATTTTATTAATGAAAATTAAAGATATGGGCTAGTGCAATAGGAAGCAACTTTAAATGCAAACGAAAACCATAACTTTATACAATCTTTAGTCTAGAATAAAGCAAATAAAACTAAGAAGCAAGCAATTAACCGTAAGGCTGTAATAATAACCAAAACAAACCTAATCCGTAAATCACTGTACAGCATCAGATTAACTGAAACTTTTATAGCTTAAGTGAATAAGTTTATCGAGTAGTAAAAATAATGATTCGAAGAGTTTAAAGTTTATAACCATTTCAGACTAAAAGTTAGCTTATATAATTCATCACTTCCGCATAAAGGAATTCGCGGTAAATTCATGGGATCTTTAAAAGTCATACTATTTTGAAGCGGTGAATCAACGCAAAAGTTAGAAATGATAAACGGATTCGAGATACACTAGACTTAAAAGCTGAACCCACCTTGTGTAAGATGTTCAGGTTACATTTGAAAGGGTTTAGTCATTTTAAAACCCCAAGACAAAAAAATGAAATTTGGTTTTCATAAAGTTTTAGAAGTTATAACAACGAAGCAGTAAATAAGTAAAATAAAAAAAAGAGAAATGTGCTAC
>NC_090759.1:67913194-67943258 GCF_036898095.1 Palaemon carinicauda
AACTCAAATTAGCCAATAAGATTATTTAATTTTATGCCAACGATCCCACCGTGTCCACCAGTAAATGGCCTACTAGTAGTTCAGCAATCTTACCATCTCGCTCAGCAATCAGAGCTTCGTGTTCAGTAATAGGCCTACCCTGTAATCCTTTTTCTCTGAAGTTCTCTTTACATTTCAATATCATCTGGATTTTCCGTATAAAATCATTATTATATTTAAGACATAGCCATATAGTTCGCATGATATTAGCATAATTCATTCCATCTAGAAAGACGAATTTACTGTGATGCTGCGCTTGATGAGATAATAACCTACCACTCATTTATATTTTCCTTTTTTTTAGATTTTATATGTGACACGCCTATGGTCTGTATCCCATCCATAAGTATGTTTTATATATATATATATATATATATATATATATATATATATATATATATATATATATATATATATATATATATATATTATATATATATATATATATATATATATATATATATATATATATATATATATGTATATATAAAACACAGTCACTTAAAATTGGTCTCTTTATGTAGAGAGAAAACTCGACTAGCCCGTTTGCACATCACAGCTGTCACGGTAAAACTGTAAGAATGATTATTAATATCATTATTATTATTATCATTATTATCAATGCTACCAATGTTACTTTATTATAAGCATTATTAACCCAATATCTTTCTAGACTTAGCGACCCAGCCAGCACAGTCTGCCAACAACTAAATTTTTTATCGGAATTAATCAGGGGACTTTTGCTGATAATTTACTAACTTTAAGAGCTACTTTTCAGTTCCTATACTGCAGACGAACACTGCTCTCAACAGGAACTTTCGTAATTAATTTTATTTCATACATTCCATGTCATTCAGCATTTCACACCCGCTCTCTCTACTTTGAATTTGATCAATAACAACTTCAAACCAGTGTTTATGTCCTGTTGCAAGCTTTGCTCATCATACGCTTGTTGGCCGTTGATGTATATATACATACATGCATACAAATATACATATGGGTGTAACTAGCAATTCAGTTATACATTGCAAGCCACGAGAGAGAGAGAGAGAGAGAGAGAGAGAGAGAGAGAGAGAGAGAGAGAGAGAGAGAGATGTTGGAGAAAATGGGTTACTTTGCCAAGATATTTACTGGAAATACTATTCCTGAGAAGCATGCAAGTTATCAAACCATCAAACCTTTCCTAAACCATCATCAAGTCAATTATCATTGTCAATTATCATCATCATCAGTACTTACTAAGCTACAATTGCTCTAGATATGGTTGCCCTCTCGAGATCACAGAAATACACAATATACAGTAGGTATACTTACAGTTTAAGGACGGAATTCATCTGGGAGTTTGGGTTGGCGCCATGAAACCAACCCTGGACAATTTTTCAAATGCGTCCTACTTCTAGGAATTTAGGACATTCTGAGGCTATGTACAACTGACATGAGAGACAAGTTTGTCTTATAAATATTCCACATACAGCTATTGATTTTGAATTTGTGGCATTTTTCTTGCCCCTTTTCAAGATCTCAAAATGTCATTGCCAGTCAATTTTCAGATTTAAAAATATTTAAATATACCTTGGCGTTCTTTATCTCCGAGTTACAAGTCTTGTGTACCAAAACACTTCCCATAATGATGGAGGCTATATCTCTGGATTTTTTTTTTTCTTATATTCATTCATTCTACCTTGCTTCCACTTTTTGTTGTCCAGTCTGGCCTTCACAGCTGTTGATTCCCATCTTAATTATTAGAAAAATCCTGGCCCTTTAAATTTAAAATTCTTGATATTTATAACCTCTTGTAGCGTCGTTAAACTTTAATGTTGCGCAAGATTTTCACAATGCTGACCATACTTTGCATTCGGATCTTAATTCCCACATTATACCATCCTAAACTTAGTATCAGGTATGCAATTAGTTCCATTATTGAATTTTAATACTAAAAGTTTTGCTTATGGTCAGGTTTCTTTTTTAGAGGACAAGTTCAATTGGACAATTAGTACAATAGTAAATCTAGCATCATCACCAAATCACGCTCTTGTTTTTTTAATATTTGAAACATGGAAGATCTATCAAGGAGTGTCTAGTACAGTGCGTTACCACCTTTGACTTCAGTTGTGAAGACTATACTTAATAGCCTTCGAAGCAGTAATACTTTTAAATTGGCTGTAGATAAATTTGATTGTCCAATGATTACTTTAGTTCCTGTTTGTGGATCCGCGCAAGGCCCCAGGGAAAAAAAAAATACCAATTTAAAACTTCGCAAGAGTTGCAGATCCCATCTCTGATCCCGGTGTCAGGCAAACTAATATAAATGCTAGTGTTTGTCTTATGAACTAATTGCCGTTCGGAGTTTATATTCTGATTGGGCAGGTCCTTAAAAGCCCAGGAAGCTATTACAAAGCCTGGAGTCTGTAGCTATAAGGATTAAATGTAGAAAGTTAAAAGTGTCTCTCGTGAATGGCAGAGGCAAGGAACAACCACAGTGCCGTAGAAACTGACAATTTATACAGATTGTCAACACCCGTAGGACGAGGACGGGCCAAGCAATTTAAGCCGAAGTTTCGGAAGGCTCCCCAAACCCGGCCCCAACCCGTCACTAATTGAAACTCAGGTTGAGTAAAAATTATTGCCAGCCAGGTTAGATAACAAAAGAATTCATGAATAGATTGTTTAATATAGCTATATGCAAGTTGTGTCAAAAACCATTTTCGTTATTGGAAAATTCCTTTCAAGTAGTATGAAAACCAGTCATTCTTTAAGGGAAAAAATTTTAGAATTGAGAATGCAAATATAAATTCCAAAGTTCATCTAAGAACTTTACTATTACATGGAAAACATATTCCATATTACGTAGACGCTGTAATGGTTATTTAACTTTTTCATCACACCTAGCATCATTGTTGGCAGCCTTAAAAACAAATGATTTGTAGACTTACATCTGACTGCACAATAGGTGCTCACATTGTCTTTAACATGAGCCGGCAGGTTTAGTTATCTTGACAAAATTATCAATGTTGACATATTTTGGGTTATCCCTTTAGGATCGCAATTTCATGCATGTTTAAAATTTCAGGATACTATCCATCAACAATTGTTATCGCAAGTTCATTCTCATTAAGCAGCATTCAGTTATAGTTTCTGATAATGTTCCTGGTGTAGGCCTACTTCAATTTCATTTAAATCTATAAGTCCAAAAGCTTACACAATATTTTAATTACAAAGTTTAAGATAAGCTTCCAGAAGTATGTGTCCAATTCCTCCAAAGACAGTTTAATATTTGCTAACATGTACGTAAATATCTAATAAGTGAAATTGCTTTACCATATATCAACTCTGTCATAATTGCATAAAGAACTAAAATTTTCATTAAAAGATTAAAAGCTCAAAAACTTCCAGAAGTTTACATCCAATTTCTCTTAAAGAATCTTCACTATGATAACATTTGATTTAGTAAACTATTAGCTTCACCGAAAACTATCTTAAGACAATTGCTGAAACTATAAGTCCTGAATAATTTGAGAATATTTAGAGCCTGTACTTCTAGAATACACAAGTTCCGTGTATTCACAAAAATTAACAATTTGCATAACCATTGGATCAAAGTAAACTCCACATTTCAACTGACATTTAATGTTTACATTAAAAAGCTTACATTAAAAATTAATTTAATCTATGCACTATGGTTAAAATTGTACAATCCTCGACAAATCCTCCAGGATTCTTTGGGACGCCACGGGATTTCTTCCATCGAACTGTTCACATATATACACCATAGCCAGGCTGGAAAAAAATAATATATTAACACCAAGTACACAATTAATACTTCGGATTTGTAATTTCCACCTAAAAATTTAGACCAATGTGCATTTCAAATTTAGATAGGGCCTACACATTTAGCTGCCCTGTATTTCAGTTTGTTCTTTATATGAATTTTAGCTGCCCTGTATTTCAGTTTTTAATTTCTTAATACATTCTTTATATGAATTTATAGAGTATCAAACACCCGACACCTTTAACTTAAAAATGTTCAAACTTTTAGCAAATGTTCTGTTGAACAGGCAGACATTAAGTTTTAGTATAGTTTATATATCAAAGCCCTGTTTTCATGCTGATACCGTGCTTAAAATATTTATTTATAATGTTCATAACTTCATAGATAATTTCCTTTCCTCACTGGGCTATTTTCCCTGTTGGAGACCTTGGGCTTATAGCATCCTGCTTTTCCAACTTGGGTTGTACTTTAGCTAAAATATACTCATTGTACTTTAGCTAAAATATACTCATTGTAGTTTAGCTAAAATATACTCATTGTAGTTTAGCTAAAATATACTCATTGTAGTTTAGCTAAAATATACTCATTGTAGTTTAGCTAAAATATACTCATTGTAGTTTAGCTAAAATATACTCATTGTAGTTTAGCTAAAATATACTCATTGTAGTTTAGCTAAAATATACTCATTGTAGTTTAGCTAAAATATACTCATTGTAGTTTAGCTAAAATATACTCATTGTAGTTTAGCTAAAATATACTCATTGTAGTTTAGCTAAAATATACTCATTGTAGTTTAGCTAAAATTAAAATATACTCATTGTAGTTTAGCTAAAATTAAAATATACTCATTGTAGTTTAGCTAAAATTAAAATATACTCATTGTAGTTTAGCTAAAATATACTCATTGTAGTTTAGCTAAAATATACTCATTGTAGTTTAGCTAAAATATACTCATTGTAGTTTAGCTAAAATATACTCATTGTAGTTTAGCTAAAATATACTCATTGTAGTTTAGCTAAAATATACTCATTGTAGTTTAGCTAAAATATACTCATTGTAGTTTAGCTAAAATATACTCATTGTAGTTTAGCTAAAATATACTCATTGTAGTTAAGCTAAAATATACTCATTGTAGTTAAGCTAAAATATACTCATTGTAGTTAAGCTAAAATATACTCATTGTAGTTAAGCTAAAATATACTCATTGTAGTTAAGCTAAAATATACTAAAAATATTTTTTAAGTAAAATTTCATGCTTACTGCAGAGACCATAGGTGCTGGCATCCCTGCCCCAGGAGGCTGTACACCCTGCATCATTGGAAGCTGCCCTGGAGATGGAAAGCCTGGTTGCTGCTGCATCTGGGGTAGTTGCTGCATCTGAGGCTGAGAGAACTCCATACCATTCGGCATGGACATTCCAGGATGCTGCTGGAAAGGGGGTTGAGTCATGGGGTGGGAGGGCATCATTTGTGGAGGGTTCATGGAAGGCTGTTGTTGGTAAGGGGATTGTGGATACATCATTTCAGAGGTCATTGCAGACTGATACTGAGGGTTCTGCGGCATTGGTTGGGGAGCTGCCATTTGAGGGTGCTGCTGTTGCTGCTGCATTCCATATTGACCTTGTGGCACCTGAAAAGAAGTCAAAATATAAGCACCTGAAAGTCAAAATTTATATAAAGTTTAAACTACAGATGCTGCTTATAAGACAGCCTATCAAGATGAAAGTTTGAATAAAATAGTTATAAAATCTAAAAGAACTTTCCAAGCATCAAGAACCAATCTATTGCATTAAGTGAATTTTCATTATGAATGAATCATAAAAGCTGTAACTCTTAAAATAAATAATTGGTAAAAAAGGGTTAATTATAGGGTATGATATCCAAAAATTCTTTAAGTCTCTTTCACCTGTGATCCATATGAAAGTGGTGGTGCAGACGGCATATAGGATTGAGGAACATTGTATCCTGTAAGAAGAAAATTAAGCAATGATTAACAATTTGGACAAAATCTATTTTTACTCCAATAGCAATTAAATTATTTGAATCTTTCGCCAGTAGACTTTAGGCAGAGGAAGGACCCTCAGCCCTTCAGGTAAATAATTGAAACTTAGAGGCATGGATCCGGAAACAAGATTATCCTAAATCTAGCTTTGCAGCATTATAAATTTTACACCAGGCAAGACTAGCAGCCCAAGTTGAATACCTTGTCTTATGTTAATACACCAGGACTATTTTTTTTAATAATTTGGTAGTTCGTCAGGATCGGTGCAAAATCATCATGGTGCATATCACCATTCCGATTAAGTCAACATTCAAATTAAGACAAATTTGAATTGAAACTTAATTACAAAAAAAATGTTTAAGAACTGAATGGGGAACTTATTTTACAATTTTGAGCGACCAAATTAGCTACGAATTTGACAAACTAAAATGTACTCTGCTACTGTATTTTTTTACGAGATGCCAAGCCATTTAAAAAAAAAATTAATAAAAAAAATAAAAAAATAAAAAAAACCTTGTCAAAAGCATTTCATATTACTTCTGAAATTGTTCTCTTCTTACGTAATCTGATAATTTCCGTTCAGTTTCGTGGTCTGGCACCTTGCTAAACAGTAAGGAAATGCACTTATTTGGAAATTGCTCTTATTTGGATTATCTCTTACTAATGAAGTCTTGCACAAGTCAGCCATTCAGATAAAGAGTAAAACATGCACCAAGGAGTTAAGTTTAGGAATTCAAAATTTTTTGGTTTGCCAGTTTAAAAGTATTTAACTAATTGCCAGCGCATTTTTTTTTCTTAAAAAAGATCAAAACGGGTAGGCAACTCAGAACTAGCCGTAAGGACTCCATTGTCACTTATTTTGGATGGATTAAACCTTCATACAAGTGATTTAGTGCAATCTCCTCCCTACCATCTCCGAATCACTTTACTTGCAAAAGTTATAAAATTAAATTTCAAGTACTATCGCAGACGCCGGAGACTATCGACATTAAATCTAATTAAATCCTCTTAAACCCCCCAATAAAGTAAAAAGATCGCTATTTGGACCATTGGAATTAAAAGTTTAAAAGTCAAGTAGAGTAATTTTATAGCTACTTTGAGTATCAACATAGGATTCTCATTAAATGAGAAATTTTAAAGGCATTGCTCCTGAAAAAAAAAGAATTAACGCACCAGAAACCTCACACCAGTACTAAAAAAATTTAATATTTTATCAAAGAAAAGTTTAAACTTTATCAATAAAGTTTGTTTGAAAAAAAAAGAAGCAGGAAGCAGACAATAGATTCCCATGTCAAACTGTTAGGCCTCAACAGTATGCGTAGCTGTTTTAGTTTTATATATATATATAGCTATGCACAAAACTAACCACAGTTTAAACAGTCAAATCCTGTGGTGATCGGAATGGCTCTTAGCTGACAAAGCAAACCAGGATTATTGTTTCATAAAATAATATTTAAAATGATATTTATAAGATATTTTGACAGTAACCTATATGGAATTAAAAACTGCAGGCATATCTGTATGTGGTAATCACAGGAGTTTGCAATTAGATAATAAAGTGACGCATAAAAATGCTAGATATTTTTACGGAATCTGGGTAACGCTTAACATTACAAAAACAGATTGCCTCATTACTATTATGAAATAAAACAGAACACTAACTTATATCTTTAAGTATGGACGTCAAATGTAAAACTTTAATTCAGCTTTTTTTTTTTTTTTTTTTTTTAATGGTTCATCTACTTTTGAGCAAACGCCTTAAAATCATTATCACTATTTAAACCGAACCAAGTTTAGGGGCTTGATAAAAAATATCCATAGAAACTTAAAGGCAAAATCACCCACTGCACATATATTCCGAAAAAGAACTATGGAAGAGACCTATAACAATGGGTCACAATGATACGAAGAAATACTACCCTCACCCACTCTTAAGTAAGGAAGACTCAGTGCCCCAAATTAGATTGTTGTAGATAATTTAGTATCCAGTTCACTAATATGAAGTTAATTTTAGAGCCACACTATCCTCTAAATTTAAATATTTAAATATTTAGAGAATCATAGCAGTTTGCATTGGCAATCAAATTCACTTTACCGTATGGCTTAAAAACATATAACCCAATCTTATATACATTAAGAATTTGATATAAAATCTGGGGTCCTAGGACCGTATACTTAAACTCTAGAACCCACGGTTTTAGTGCATCTTTGCAAAAATAACTAAAACACCCATAACAAGTCTCCTATCTATACTACTCACTTCAGCATGATTAACAGTAGCTCAAATATATTCTAAACATTCCAGAATCAGCAAATCCTTAGAAATATAATCGACATAAGTAGGTTTTACTTCATACTTCCCACAAGCCTAAGGACGGTAAATTTATAGCTTTACTGGGACCTAAAATGGCAAGAATTTCAGTAACTATTAATTTTTAACTATCTTGCAAAAGATTAGTGAACACTAAACAATCATACTCTAAAACTAACAGGATAGGCAACCACAACTCTTATGTAAATCCCTAAGCCTACAGGAAAAAATATAACCTCCTCCGAATAGTATTAAGTGTACAGTAGGAGTACAAACTTCCATGAATTTATACTCTTATCTAAAGAGACGATGGTTTACATATGTATACGAATAGATTATTATTAATACTCACCGGCCATTTTTCAAGAAGTTCTCAGTATGTCACCAAAAACAACAATAATTCCCGATAGTTCGGGAAAATAGAACGTAAAGAAACTCCTCTTGTATAAACACAAGATCAATTCAAGTCGATTGTTCCTGTTAACCACAGCTTAAACTCAAATTATTGAACTCCGGTCGATGAAGGATCTTGGTTCCTTAATATTATTAAAGGGCGTAGTGAAGTTAAATTAGAAAATAGAACAAGGACTCTACAGTAGGCTAATAAGAGGGAGTTGATGCTCTACATGGACGCCATCTATCGGATGCTCTTTTCATATTGGAGTTAACGTTGTAATTGCAAAGTCAATTCAAACTGTTCATCATTTGGCTGTTAGATTATGGTTAACTGCACATTTTTTTATATTCCTTTCTGGCTGCTAGATTGTAACACTTATAACTTATGATTGTATAAAGATCCCTTTTGCATATTGTTGGAATTTTATTTTCTGCCAACACGAACTCTTGCAACTCTGCGATCTTTCAGAAGATATCTTCCAAGATACCGTTTCAAGAGACCTGGTGTGGACCCCATAACAGCGATCTCAGTCCCTGCTTGGGACTCGCTTTATTTGTCATTTATTTTTTTAGCATTAGAGAGTTCTTGAGTGCAGTTTGCCCTTAGAGATAGACTAATTCTACGCACAGGTAGCTTGGTCTGCTCTACCGATAAATTGTCACAGAGGGAAAAGAATAAGGCTAAAAATAAATTGATTATTAGTTCCTTTTATATGATTTCTTCATTTTTAAGGGTAAGGGTTTTAAGGCTCACAGAATTTTATATAAAACCGAGAGCTTCAATTACTATGTAAGCGAACAATATAATCAAAACCTTGAGTAATTAAGACAAATAAAAATAACAGCTATAAAAAGATATTCATTATCTAGATAAAGCGGATATACTGTAACTATGATTGGAAACGTCCCTGTCCTGCAATGTGTTGGACGGGAATTCGAGACCCGCTCAAGTCCGATAGTTTCCGGTAGTATGTACAGTTAGCTTCATTAATTCCGGTACATTTAATGGGAGGCTAAGGAGACGACAGTGTACCAGAATTTACGAAGCCAACTGTACAACCTCGCCAACCTCGTGAGCTATGGATGGTGGGTTTGGGGGAGCCTGTTGGTCTACCTGCTCAGTCACCAGCAGCCATTGCCTGGTCCTCCCAGGTCCTGGCTTGATGGAGAGGGATTTTCGGTGCAGATTATATGTGTATATGGTCAGTCTCTTGGTCTTTGTCCTGTCTTTTTCCTCATTGCACTATTTTCCCTGTTGGAGACCATGGGTTTGTAGAACCCTGCTTTTATGAAAAGGGTTGTAGCTTAGCCAGTAGTAGTAGTAGTAGTAGTAGTAGTAGTAATCTCCCATATATGATAAAAAAGAAATATATATATATATATATATATATATATATATATATATATATATATATATATATATATATATATATATATATATATATATATTCAGTCACGCTGAACTTAACCCGTCTCTCTGTAGGGGGAGGGGAAGTAGTCATACCCTGGTAAAAGGGGGTGCATGTGCATGGATTTGCATACATATCTAAATATTTAGTCGTATTTTTTGTCCAGTACTGTCCCTCGCCTCTGCCATTCATGAGGTACCTTTAAACCCTTTAAACCTTTTAAACCCTTTAAACATTTTAAACCTTTTAAATATCTTAAGCCCTTTTAAGCTTTCAAATCCTTTAAACCTTTTAAACCTTTAAAACCCTTTAAACTTTTTAAACTCTTTAAACTTTTAAGATATTAAAACCCTTTTCAACCTTTTAAACGTTTTAAACACTCTAAAACCCTTTAAACCACTTAAACCTTTTAAACACTTGAAACCTTTAAAGCCCTGAAAGCCCTTTTAAACCTTTTAAACCCTTTAAAACTTTTAAGCTCTTAAAACCCTTTAAAACTGTTAAGCCCTTAAAACCCTTTTAAACATTTTAAACCTTTTAAACCGTTTATGCTTTTTAAACCCCTAAAACCTTATTTAAATCTTTTAAAACTATTAATCTCTTTAAACCATTTAAACCTAGGCCTACGTTTGGTTACCTACTGATTCTAGATTCACGAGAGAGAGAACACCATGGATTCCGACATGGAACCATTATATGAATCGATAATCAGATAATGGTAGCTAATTACGTGTCGGTAACCTTCGTCCTGGCTTATCGCATGACTCTAGCTGGTGTCAAGTAGCCTATCTTGTTTTATGACACTTTCGGAAAAAAAACCTGCAACTATTCATGTCAGATGTGGAAGTTTGTTCTCCAAGAACTCTTAATATCGAAGTTCCTTTTGTTACTGAGATTAAGATATTTTATATTTATTCAGTACTCCTCGTATAGTTTATATATTAGCCTTTCCTTTCCTCGCTGGGCTATTTTTTCCTGTTGGAGGCCTTGGGCTTATAACATCTTGCTTTTCCTACTAGTGTTGTAATAATAATAATGCTACTGCTACTACTACTACTACTACTACTACTACTACTACTACTACTACTAATAATAATAATAATAATAATAATAATAACAATGTATAGAGATGCTATTTCTGAAACTGTAAATTTCCTTAACTTCTCTATCTTTTTCCTTAGATTCTATGTAAAACTGTAGATATAAGCCTATCATTTTTTTTTTCGGAACCATAAGATTCAGTTATCTAAAATGATAATATAGAATATATAGAATCTATTTTATAGTTTCACAGTTATTGTACAGATTTTTTTTTTTATCTAAGACGATATTAATGTAGGCCTTTCCAATAGTCCTTTCCAGTAGTTATTATTATTATTATTATTATTATTATTATTATTACTTACTAAGCTACAACCCTAGTTGGAAAAGCAGTATGCTATAAGCCCAGGGGCTCCAACAGGGAAAATAGCTCAGTGCGGAAAGGAAAAAAGGAAAATAAAATATTCTAAGAAGAGTAACAACAATAAATATCTCCTATATAAACTATAAAAACTTTAACAAAACAAGAGGAAGAGAAATAAGATAGGAGAGTGTGCTCGAGTCCCCTCAAGCAAGAGAACTCTAACCCAAGACAGTGAAAGGCCATGGTACAGAGGCTATGGCACTACCCAAGACTAGAGAACAGTGGTTTGATTTTGGAGTGTCCTTCTCCTAGAAGAGCTGCTTACCATAGCTAAAGAGTCTCTTCTACCCTTACCAAGAGGAAAGTGGCACTGAACAATTACAGTGCAGTAACCCCTTGGGTGATGAAGAATTGTTTGGTAATCTGTGTTGTCAGGTGTATGAGGATAGAGGAGAATATGTAAAGAATATGCCAGACTATTCAGTGTGTATGTAGGCAAAGGGAAAATGAACCGTAACCAGAGAGGAGGATCCAATGTAGTACTGTCTGGCCAGTCAAAAGACCCCATAACTCTCTAGCGGTAGTATCTCAACGGAAATGTTTTTCCGGTTACAAAAAAACAGCTTGGTGCATTTTTTCCCCGACTCCTATTCCAGAATCTAAGGAAGTAAAGTCATTTTTTTACAGCGTATTTATAAGTATGGGAACAAGAAACAAGATTATTTAATTACTTTCGCTTTCAAATGATTCTATATAAAAACTATTAAAGGGTTTAAAGGCCGCTCATGAATGGCAGAGGCAAGGGACAGTGACGTTGTCCTATCGAGCAGGACAATGCTCTAGAGAATAACCTTATATTCATATGATCAGCGCCCAAGCTCCCTCTCCACCCAAGCTAGGACCATGGAGAGCCAGGCAATGGCTGCTGATGACTCAGCAGATAGACCTAAAGGCGCCGAAAAGTCCCCAGCCTTAGCTCACAAGGATGGCGAGGCTGCAGCGACTGAAGGAACTAACGAGTCTGAGCATGACTCGAACACCAGTCAGGCGTTTACCAGTCAGGGATGTTACCGCATCCGTGATCCGTAAATAGTGTAATCTTTAGAGGCAAGACAACCATCACGCATTTGAATTTTAGAATTTGTAAAAGTTATCTCAACCTTGAAGTCACTGCACATCAGCTTAGTAAGTGTGTGTCCTATCCAGCAGGGGAACCCTACTCTCTATGGGACCTTCACATTAGTGTGTGTCCTATCCAGCAGGAGAACCCTAATCTCTATGGGACCTTCACAGTAAGTGTGTGTCCTATCCAGCAGGGGAACCCTAATCTCTATGGGACCTTCACAGTAAGTGTGTGTCCTATCCAGCAGGGGAACCCTAATCTCTATGGGACCTTCACAGTAAGTGTGTGTCCTATCCAGCAGGGGAACCCTAATCTCTATGGGACCTTCACAGTCATTAATTATATGTATTCCAAGGCATTCATTATTTCACACAGCAAACTAAGGGAACACTCTACAGGTACAGGCAAGGTACAGTGACAATGCCCTAGAGACTGACCATAAATACATATGATCAGCGGCCAATCCCCCTCTCCTTCCAAGCTAGGGCCAAGCAAGGGCTGCTGATGACTCAGCATGTAGACCTATATGCTCCAACAAAACCCCCATCCATAACTCACAAGGATGGCGAGATTCCAGACACTAAAGGAACTAACGAGTTTGAGCAGGGCTCGAACCCCAGTCTGGCGATCACCAAATAGGCCAACACAACCCTGAAGTAGGGATTAAGAAGCTACGCTGTAAAATAATAGAAAGGAAATGAGAACGGAGGTAAAGTAAAAGTACATAAAGCAAGTGCAGCTATTGGCAAGACCCTTAAGTAATGCTTACAGCATACCGAGTGAGGTGCATTGACTACAATAACTCCCTACGAGAGCAAGATATTTGGATACATAGCTTTTATTTCGAATAGATGAAAAATCCTAACCAAGCTAATTTTTCTTCATTGGCTTCTTTTAAACCTTTCTATGGTCTTTACAACACTCCGTGTATTGGTTTCATTAACAGATATGGTGTCTTTAATTCATCATGTTGAAGGTTTAAAATTCATATTCTTATCAATAAGCTCTCAGGACTTGTCTACACTACTGGAGAATATCTGGTAGACTATACATGCCTTAATGGGCAAAATCCAACAATTAAGCAGCCCTCTAATGTGGTCTACGTTAATAAGTAGCTGACTGGACAGTCTACCTATGATCTTGCTCTGTTAAGGATGCACTTATTGTAGATTATCTTGCACTGTGCCCAGACATGGTCTCTTGCAACATTGCTTGCCGTTCAGACAAAAGGGATTTGACTAAGGCTACGTTTTTCCAAAGGGCCTGGTGTGGAGGACACACAAGCAGCAACCTCAGTCCTTCCTGGAACGCACGAAAAATCTTGGAAATTTTACTCTAGAAGTCCCTCCGATGTATACCCACACTGGCATCAGATTTGCCTTATCCATCAGAGCCACAATAAAGTGTTGCTGTACCATCACCTATAGATTAGGTATATGAAATTTTGAATATTCTCAAACGTATGAAAATAAAGCTTTAACCTAGTACTGGGTAATTAGTTAAAAATTCTGATATGATGGGCTAATTAGCCAATTTGTAAGTTGCAGTCACAATTCTTTCCGGGTAAGAGACTGTGCTATGCATTTGTTCTCTAAAAAAAGACAAACCGAAAAAATCTGTAATTGATTAATGTAGTCTATTGTAGTTTCCTGGATTTTTATTCTCAAATGGTAATTTATCAGAAAATGGATAAACATTTTCACTATTCTGCTTTCTAGTCACGTGGAATTAGTTTCACTTTTCTGAGAGAGAGAGAGAGAGAGAGAGAGAGAGAGAGAGAGAGAGAGAGAGAGAGAGAGAGAGAGAGAGAGAGAGAGAGAGAGAGAGGGGGGGGTATTTTAAGAAAATTACCAAGCAAAACTATGTGACTTAACCGAATTGAATGAGTTTTTTGAGTAGCATACATGCAGAACAGTGTAATGCACAATTCCGGAACTTTCCTTGAACTATCATCTGTGCTATCTTAATACAGTGTCACCATCACTGAGGAAAAATGGTCACCAAAGGACCATGATATGTGGCTGTAAGCTTTGCCCGTCCCAGTCCCTTATTTGCTTGAATTTACGAGTAAAGACAGTTTCTGCCTGTTCACGTATGCTAGCCATTTCCTCGCTTCTGACGTCACATTGGTACCCAGCACCGTGGTGACTCATACATTACCTAGGCATACTGTCAAAGAGCCCCTGTCCGGAGAGAAGCTCCGGGCAATCTGAAGCAAGCAAGTGGCCACTCACTTTCCCCGTGTGTGCCCGATGCATTACCAGACGTAGTATCAATGTTTTCCTTGGGGCATGCACGATGGTGTGGCAAAGTGGACAGGCCTAAAGGTGTGTCCACACGGCCGAACACTGTCCGTCGAACACCAACTGTTACCAGTTAACAACAGGAAGCAGAAAGAAGAGCTGGTGACGCCAATGACAAATACTAAGGGGGTGTATATTCAGTGACCATGTTCGTACTCTCCAGGACACGATGGATGGAGTTATACTTATTTACCAGATGAAATTTTGCTGTTGGTTAATTAGGTTTAACTTGCCCTGTAAACATGGCTATCTGTCATTCTGTTATGGAAGAAAGCTGCCTTTTGGATCCGATAGAAGGGAGGAAGAGTTGCTAATCGAATTTTACTCGGATCCATGCTTATGACACTAAAGCAGATGTTTCCAGACAGAAATAAACGTGAAGCTGCAATTTATGAAATAACGCCAGAAAAGTTAATGGTTTAGAAGTTAAAGAAGAAAATTCAATCCAATCGGGGTCAATGCAGAAAATGAGAGAGAGAGAGAGAGAGAGAGAGAGAGAGAGAGAGAGAGAGAGAGAGAGAGAGAGAGAGAGCTAGCTACGCAAATTGGAGAAATGAAAGAAGTTGGAGGTCGGTACAGGAGACATTTCCACCCCCAACCTATGGTGATGATACTACATGATCGAATCCGTTTCATTTTTGAACATCCAAGTCTCTCATATGCCTAAAGAAGTGTTTGATCACGAGGGAAGTAAGTAACTGTGTGTATATTCTCCAGACATGTTCCTGGAGAAATTCTCCTCCTTATAAAAGGTTTTATCTTCAATGAAACATAGGTCTCGGGTTCATCTGTATACATAGTAGTTTCTAATCAATTTGAAGTTCCTTTTAAATGGTTGAATGGCTTCTCTTATCACTGTCTCTGCAACCAATCCTTACATTCACATTCCACTGTCCTCAACAAATGGCAGGAATAATTATGCTGCATACTACCATTTATCTGGTTTTATTTTATGGTGTATCATGCACCGCATTTGACCAGGCACCAACTACTTTTTTCTCGATCACGAAATAATAAGACATTAAACAAATCCCTTGCATTACCAGCGAACATCGGCTTCGAATATTGTCAACTGGTCATTGCCTAGTGAACGGAGTAGGAACTAATCAGACAACTTCATCTGGTACCATTTTTTGTTACCAAATCAACTTCCCTCATTTCAACACTTGTGACAGTCATAATCCTTGCTTTAAGATATGGCAACAATGTTTGTCCAACAGACACTGTTCGTCTGTGTGGATGCACCTTTAATGCCCTTTCCACAAGAGGGGAAAATGCTGGACGAGCTCTCAGAGTTACCCACAATTCTCTTTGAAACATCGTTACCAGATGACACAGCCCAAGGTAGGCAGTAAGCACAGGAAGGTGAACAAAATACTTGGGCCAGGCGGCAGATTGCTGTCGGATGTCTTCCATTGTCAGGTGTCCACCCAGTGCCTCAACAATGGGCACAAGCACCTAGATGGTTTGCTTAAAGTGTCCACGTTTCAAGACTACTTATATTCGTGATCGGCACCAGTTCCAACAAAATTGCCAACGGCCTACCCGTCATGCTTTTGCTCCTCGTGTGTTAGGGGCTTAGCAGTTTCTGCTTGCCATGCATTTGCCCATCATACGAGGGGGCCCTTAGTCTACATTATCGGAGCTACAGGGATCAGCTTTCTAAATGCAGTTTTGAATTTTCATAATTTTGATAAACGTCAGTGTTCAAATCTCCCCATACTAGATTATTCACTGCATTCTTTACAAGGTATACAGCTAACGTTTATTGTATTGTCTTAGTCTTTATTCTATTAGTTTTATTCCACTTATGCCCAAATTGTAGTTTTTATCATATGGTCGAATCAGTAGAGCAGATACCTTTCACTTTGAGTAGGTTAAGTCCAGTTTCTCAGTTAGCCCATTACAACAAAATTTATGGTAGATAAGAAAAATTTGTTTATTTTTTTACTTTTATTTTCGGTATTTGACAGTTCTCTTTGTTCGGTCCTATAGGTTTGCAGCATATTGCTTTTCCAACAATTGTTCCAACTTGGTTAGTAAGAACATAGTGTTGCTTTTCACGTTCCCTTTCAAAATATTTGAGTTTTCTATCTACCTACAAAAATAATTACAAAATTTGGCATTTTATGTTCAGACATTAGGATACTAAATTCACCGAAGCTATTTTTTCCAGCAGCATTATTCTGAATTTAATCTGACAACAGACTTAAGATTACAGTAAGTGGAATTAGACATTAGTACTCTAACAGTATTTATAGGTGGAATTAGACAAATTAGTACTCTCGTAACAGCTCTTTAATTGTCATACCTGATTTCTACAAGTCGTTGGTTAACAACTGTAATCCGAAGATTTGCCACAAGAATATAAATTATAATTACACCCAAGACTTACTACTATTTCAACAAAATGCCTTAACATTCAAACCTTACTTCAAATACACAGTTGGATATTTCTAAGATTAGAGTACGTAATAGAAGAGAACTTATGATTAAACATCACTGGGCATCGAGAGTTTTAGAGCAATTGGATATAATAAACTATCTTCCATATTGTTTGAGAGCATATAAATTCCATTTGGAAAACAAATTATCGTAACAAATTTTATACATTTTATAAATGTTTCTTTCAGATTCTATAAAAAAAAAAACTAGATTTCAACAATATTAGTAGAAACCTCCAGGTATTGCATACCTCTTGACAAAATGTTAATGTGTGCAGCAGTAAATATTTCTGCTGGTAACTGGGATTGCCGATCCATGACCGAAATGACCAGCTAAAAGGAAAAGACATTTTTGAAATATCAGCGTCTGGTATACTTCAGCATAAAACCACGTTTACGATGATTAATCGATACTTAAAAAATATGAGATTAATAGACTTTAAATTCTGTTCTTAAAAAAATCTTCAAACTTCTACGGTCTGAAGGTCCATCTGCAGTGCACTATCTGGGGGCTCAAACTAAAAGACTTCCTTTGACAATCAGTCTTGCATCTGAAAGTATAAAATGTTTATAAAAATTAATAAATCAGATTATTAAACTATTCACAGTATGGAAATCTAATAAAACATGCATTTTTTTACGGCTTTTATGTCAAAGTATCAAGAGTGAAAGCCTCCTTTACTCAGAACCATCCCATATCAAAGTATCCGATGTGATTTTACTTACAGCAGTAATAAAAGTACAGATTATGTCGAAGCCTCTTCAGCTGAAGCTTTATCTCTGGGTGGGAAAATTGCCTGTTCCACGAGGTCCACTGGTATTACTAGGCCTCTGGGACCTCTCAGCTGAAACTCTTTCTGGCTGTTCCCCTGTACTATGTGGATGTGCCCGAGACTCCCAAATCTCTTCAGTCGAAGCTTTTCCTGTAGGCGAGGAAACTGCCTGTTCCACTATACTATCTGCATTAGGCCGTACAACTAGTCCCTCAGACTGTATTGGACCCGTTGGATAAGTAGGCTGAGACTGGGCATTGGGGTTACATTGATTAGTCAGATTAGGTTGATATCTGGTAGGATATTCAGGCTGGTGTCTAGGAGGATAATTATGCAGATTAGGAATAAAATTATTTGCCATAAAAGGATTAAGCTCATATTGATTAGGATTATTAGGACGATACTGAGGAGGATACGAAGCCATATAAGCATGGTATGCAGGATGGTACTCTATACTAGGACGAGGATTCCCACCATTATACTGAACAGCATTACGAGAATAGTCAAAAAGCTGATCCTGAGGTTGATAAACTGGATGCTGACCAGGATGCTGAGAAAAACCTTGATGGTGACCGGGAGGCTGAGAAAAACTAGCAGAATTATGGGCATTTTGGGCAGCCATCAATCGCTGCTGCATAGCAGCAATATAAGCAGGATGCATAGCCAGCATGTTCTGCAACAAAATTTGTTTTTATTAAGGCATGCATATTACACTACCAAGATGTGTAAAGTTTCCCCTAACATTAATACGACTATAGTCTTTCTTTTAGCGATTCATATTTGCAGAGACTTGCAACGGTGCCCTTTTAGCTCTTGAAAAGTTTCCTGGTCGCTGATTGGTTAGAATTATCTTGTCCAACCAATCAGCGATCAGGAAACTTTTCAGAGCTAAAAGGGCACCGCTGCGAGTCTGTGCAAATATGACTAAAAGAAATGGACTATAGGTATTCCTTTTTACAGAATCTTGTGTTTTCTAATCTTTCATGCAACCTTCCCTTGAAAAGCTTCGTTGCGAAGAAAAATAATTTTCTGGCTTAATCTTCCCTTAATAATTGAAGCCATCATCAAGGTGCGAGGGAACGAAGGGGGTTGCAAGGGGGCTAAAAACCCTTCAAGTCGACATTTGAGGGATAATTACCTAGAATAAGTTTTATTACTAGTAACCTGACCCAAGATGCGATACTGTCCTAGTATAAAAAATTAAAGCGAAAAATATTGAGTTTTTATCTCATCAGGCATTAGGGAAAAATAGATATTACAAATATTTTGGGTTGTTATGAAAGGTTTACGAACAGTCAACAGGTTTACACGAAGTTTACGGAGGTTTAAGACTTATGCTAATTTATTAAAAATATAATTCTCCATTCACAACAGTACAATAGTTATTGTTGCTGATCTGAAAGTGAATAATAGAAAGGTGAAATTAAGTATTTACCATAAATGTTTCAACATTTGAAATGCATTGACGTTTTAGTTGACAAAATGTCCAGTTTTTCTTCTAATAAAGTTAAGCAGTCATGAATAAAGTTAGGAACATGCATAACAATCCTATACACTACACAATATCCAAGCCTTAGACTTCTAAAAAGGTGCCCTATCAACAGCCGTTCAGGACTGATCCAGAATTGACGCCGATTACTAACTAGATCACAGACACTGTCGTTCTCACCTCGTGCTGGCGTTGCTGATGAAGCATGGCATTCAGTCTAGCAGAACACAGCACACCTGCAACCAGGTTATTTGTATGCAGAACAGGAGCAGAACTAGGCAAGTTGGATTCTGGATTATTGTCATCTGTAGGAATTAACAAGGATTAGGATATATAGCCCATTTATTTTATCGAGGCATATTTGCACAGACTCGCAGGGGTGCCCTTTTAGCTCGGAAAAGTTTCCTGATCGCTGATTGGTTAGAATTATCTTGCCCAACAAATCAGTGATCAGGAAACTTTTCCCAGCTAAAAGGGCACCCCTGCGAGTCTGTGCAAATATGCCTCGATTAAAGAAATGGACTATAGTTGGTTATAACTAAGAATCGGAAGCTGAAGCTAGGATGCTTAAATTAAAGTAGTTTTATAATTCTTTAGCTAGTAGTAATTGATCAAGAAGACAAACTAATGTTTTTTACTTTGCAGGCTAGAATTTTTCTTCTATCAAAAGACAAGATCTGGTGATGAAAAATATACGCATAGGCTTTTATACGTTTAAGACTAATAAAACAGAATCAAAAGCCACTAACTTAACAGTACTAAAAATAGTAAATATTCTTCAGGGGTAAACTTTAACTTTACATGATGCTTAGGTGCAGATTTTTTTAATTTTCTCACTATTCGCTCAAATATTTAAAAAATCACTTAAAGAGTTAAAACCGAGTATCCACATATTTACACTACGAACATAACACTGCCGACATATAAAAGGGAAAAAAATAGAAATGTTAAATTTAAAATCTTAAAAAAGGTGGATAGTCGAGTTGGAAGAAAATATACGTCTCATCTATTAAATTCTACTTGCAAAGATTATTAAGGGAAAGACTTAAGTTAATATTAATTGTTAAGCTACAACCCTAGTTGGAAAAGTGTCATGTAAAGGAGAAAATTTCACACTGAATTGGGTGATGTGTATTTTATTAAGTATTTTATGAGTTATTCGTTAGATAAAAGAGAGAGAGAGAGAGAGAGAGAGAGAGAGAGAGAGAGACGAGAAAATTAAAATAGGAGTAAAGTGGTACTCTATCCAATGTTTATGAAAGTGCTATCAACAGGGAATATACCAGTGAGGAAAGGAAACAAGGAAAAATAGAATATTTAAAAGTACTATGAAATAAATATTAAATATGTAAACTACAATTAAACAAAAGGAAGAGAAACAAAAGTATGCCAGAGTGCACAAGCAAGAGAACTAACCCTCTTGCTTCGACAGGTTAGGTTGGCACGTGCACCGAATATAATCCACCACGAATTTGATAGATTTAATTGCCACTAGTAACGCATTAGAGCAATCCTATGTTTGAACACGATGCTATAATGCTAATTACGTTCCCTAATAACTAAATTATAGTGTGTATGTGGATGTAGTGGCATCTTACCTTCCATGATGTCTTGTAGATTACACGTATGAAACTCGATAGAGATTGCTTTCCAATCCTTTGATTAGGAGCCCTTAAACAAGACGTTTTAACAACCAACAGAAAACTTTTCACCACCGATTGATTATAGTTCTATTTGTAACTTAATTTCTTTAATTCTATTATATGTTTCGACATTTATAGATAAACTTGATATATGATAAACTAAGCACTTTTCACGTTCAATCTTCCACAGCCGTTCAACCGCTTATTTATACTTGTTAGAGAAATATTTCAAGAGAGGTAAATTATTACAGACAAGGACTCTGTGTAATTAGTTTGGCCGAAGGAGCATGGCGCCATCTATTGTGCGATTTTGCTGTTCATTGGATTTTTCATGATTTTACCATCAATTGCCATTATCATTATAAGGTTTTTTTGTGTTATTATTGTTATTATCATATTAAAATTCGCTAACCGCAAATCATTAAAAGAAAAAAAAACAGAAGACAATGGCTACTATTACTTACTTGATCTTCTAGAACGGGGATGAGCCCACAGAGCAAAAAAAAAAAAAAAAAAATCCATAACACTATGGATTACAAAAACTCCTTTTGCCATCATCATTATTAACATTTAGTAATCCATCTTCTTCATTTCCATTTACTCTTATTACTTTATTCTTACCCACATTTACCCTCTTTTTTCAGCATCTGCAATTTCTTTTAATTTCCAAAATCCACACAGTTTTGTCAGCAAACACCATTTTCATAATTCATGGCTTCAACCCTACAATCACTGTTCTTTCTCTGACATTTCACATAATCTATATAAATGTTGAACTGGCATATAGGCCTAGATCATCATCATCAGCTGTTGCTAGTTCACTGCAGAACGAAGGCCTCAGACATGCCCTTCCACTTGCACCTGTTTATGGTCTTTCTTACCAGTTTATACACGCAAGTTTCCTTAGCTCGTCAATCCATCGTCTTCTATTGCTTCTTTCGCAATTTTTAGGGACCCATTGTATTATTCTTAATGTCCAACTATTGTCTGTCATTCTCATTATATGACCTGCCCATGTTATCATTCAACTAGGCTGTGGAGGCCTGTTGGTAACGTCCTTGCCTGGTGATTGCCAGACTGGGGTTCGAGTCCCGCTCAAACTCGCTAGTTCTTTTGGTCGCTGCAACCTCGCCATCCTTGTGAACGAAGAATATGTGTTTTGGGAGAGCCTATAGGTCTACCTGCTGAATAATCCACAGCCATTGCCTGGCCCTCCTTGGTCCTAGCTTGGGTGGAGAGGGAGCTTGGGCGCTGATCAGTCTGGGGGGAGGTGTTTGGGGGACCCTATAGCTCTATCTGTTGAGTCATCAGCAACCATTGCCTGGCCCTCCATGGTCCCAGCTTGATTGGAGAGGGAGCTTGGGCGCTGATCATATGTATATATGGTTAGTCTCTAGGGCATTGTCCCTTGCTTCTGCCACTCATGGGCGGCCTTTAAAACCTTTAAAGTGGCCCAATCTATTTTCCTGCCATCTTCAACAGCAGACGTTTAAACTCACAGCGAATGTTTTTGTGTTGAAGAGGCTGATATAAGTCTGTTTTCAGAGTTCATATATGACAGATCTTATTCAACATCATTACGGATCTTAGGGTATTCTATATTCTTTATTCATTACTTTTATATGTCTTATATACAGTATTTCCTTATTTCCTTTCCTCACTGGGCTATTTTTATCTGTTGGAACCCTTGAGCTTATAGCATCCTGCTTTTCTAACCAGGGTTGTATCTTTGCCAATAATAATAATAATAATAATAATAATAATAATAATAATAATAATAATAATAATGAATTTTAGAAGAATTGGAAGAGGAAGGATTCGAAACGGTTGGGTTAATGGGGTGAAATTTTTTTTGGAATGAGAGGTCATTGATATCCAAAGAGAAGTGGTCGTCTATTGGAAACATCCCTGTGTGGCAATCTGTTGGACAGGAGTTCGAGGTCCGCTAAAGCTGGATAGTCTCTTGCAGTGTCTGTAACCTCGCCATTCTTGTAAGCAAGGGATGGGCGTGTTTTGGGGGAACCTATAGGCCTACATGCTTAGTCCTGAGCATCCATTGCCTGGCCCTCCCTGGTCCTAGTTTGATAGAGAGGGTCTAGGGCGTTAATCATGAGTATATGGACACCTCTTGGTCATTACCTTTTTTATTATTATTGTTATTATTATTACTAGCCAAGCTACAACCCTAGTTGGGGAAGCAAGATGCTATAAGCCCAAGGGCTCCAATAGGGAAAAATAGCCCAGTGAAGAAAGGAAATAAGGAAATAAATAAAGGATGAGAACAAATTAACAATGAATCATCCTAAAAACAGTAACAACGTTAAAACAGATATGTCAAATATAAACTATAAAAAGACTTATGTCAGCCTGGTCAACATAAAAACATTTGCTGCAACTTTGAACTTATGAAGTTCTACTGATTCAACTACCTGATAAGGAAGATCATTCCACAACTTGGTAACAGCTGGAATAAAACTTCTAGAATACTGTGTAGTGTTGAGTCTCATGATGGAAAAGGCCTGACTATTAGAATTAACTGCCTGCCATTCATGAGCGACATTTTATAACGTTGTTGATAATCTTAAAAATCTTAGATCTTAAAAAATGTATATTAATCGTTCATTACTTCCCCTGTAGTTTATCTATTTCCTTATTTATTTTTCTCGTTGGGCTGTTTTTCCCTGTTGGAACCTTTGGGCTAATAGCATCCTGCTTTTTCAACTAGGGTTGCAGCTAGCTTAGACATTAATAATGATAACTATGATAATAAAGAGCGAGATTGTAGAAAATGTCGCTGTTTGTGAAAAGTTCGACGCGTTACTGATGAGCTTCAGTGTACAGTACAAGTCCTAGATATGTTGACCACGGGATCCACACTACCACGTGGAAAATGTGAATACGTGTTACTTCAGCAATAAAAGACAACATATTCTATAAAAAAAAAAAAAAAAAAAAAAAAAAAAAAAAAAAAAAAAAAAAAAAAAAAAAAAAAAAAAAAAAATTAGTTGAACACCTTGACCTTTGACCTTAACATGTATTAATTACCGTGGATTTTCTTACACTAAATAATAACCAAGTTTGAAGTCTGTGACAATGAGGTCCAAACGTATGGCTGATTACGTGAATTGAACATCTTGCTCGACCGTGACCTTTGACCTTGACCTTCCAAGATTTAACCCTTTCCAGCCTTTTACATATTAGTTGATCCCTGCAAGTTTCATTACTCTACGATTAAAATTGTATCTAGGAAGCTGTTCACAAACAAACACACAAACAGTGGTGACAACATAGCCTCCTTCAAACTTCTCTGGAGGAGGTAAATAACTGGAATAGATGTTTTAATGTTTACAGAATACGTAAGAAAGTAATTTATCTCTTTTGTATCCTTCCTTAGCTTTTTTAATCATCGACTTTCTCGCAAATATAAACAATTGAAGAGAGATCTTCAATGTAAATTATACATAGTCTCTCTCTCTCTCTCTCTCTCTCTCTCTCTCTCTCTCTCTCTCTCTCTCTCTCTCTCTCAGGAGTTGCTTTTCATGCTCTTTATTTCTTGACGATAGATTGATAATAAAAATATTTAGTTTTCTTTGTGCAAAATACATATTATTATTATCATTATTATTATTATTATTATTATTATTATTATTATTATTATTATTATTATTATTATTATTATTATTATTATTATTATTCTATGGGGAAGTAAAAGCCCGCATAACTAAACACGTTTGAAATACAATTAAGCAAGAATTAAAGCAAATGTGAATAGTGCTTTTTAGTTATCCGAGTGGATCTTTTATTTACATTAATAGAAAACTGAAGTCAAGTTTAGATATGTGTACTTTACATAATAACATTTAGGAAACGTTTTGTAACATTAAGGGATTTTTTTATCAGTAAATAAACCTCCCATCTTATGGAAAACTGTAATAACTTTGTTGACTTTTTTTCCAATACTGCATTAGCTTTGAATCCCTCTTCTGGCTAGGACTTAATAAAACAGACGTAGTTCTTAATATATTTAGTACTTTATGGAAACCACTGAATACTTTATCTTGGCTATATTCATCTACAGTCATCCTTTTATCTATGATTTTGTTGATATACTCCAATACTATTTCAATCCTTGTTTCTAATAAGCTCTATAATGTCAAGTATTCGGTTTATCACTGATTGAATTTATGAAAGGACGCACTTTAAATCATATTTTATTTCCACTTCTTTGTACTACTGTTTTGATCCGTGTTTTGTGATCTGTGGTCCTCAAACGCACTGAAAACACATCTTTTTTTGCCAATTCTAAAGCCATTGATATTATTCTACATAATATAGTACCATAATAGATAAATGTCTGATTCACAATTCGGCCTTTCTTGTGTCTATGAATTAAAACCAACCATTTTCGAGGGGAAAATGAAAGGCTTGTTTACAAACGATAACAAATAGAGTAGTATCCCATAGAGAATCTCGTTTTCTGCGACCGTGCTGCCCTCTGTTAGCGTCGCACAGAACTACTACAGCCCTGTCCTTGACGTCACAGAATTAGTTTGATGAGTGGTTGTGTGGAGCGAAGGTGTGTTGCACGCTGAAGGCAGTGATTTTTAGTAAAATCCCACTCTGACGTCGTTAGTCCAAAGGATAGCTATTTGTGAACTAAGACAAACGTGGAGGCTGTACCTGAAGACCAGGATTTGTGGTGAGGTAAGTTATAATCATAGCGGTGGGCCTTTTGAGAGCAAATTAAAATCGGGTGCGGTTCTCTTAACGCTGCTCGTTCTCACCCTCCCTCCCTCTCTCCCCTAGTCTCTCTCTCTCTCTCTCTCTCTCTCTCTCCTCTCTCTCTCTCTCTCTCTCTCTCTCTCTCTCTCTCTTTTAACCCCCCCTACTATATCTAAACAGTTAATCTCTTATCAAAGGCCTGTATACCAGAATATGTGCTTAGCATAGTCGTAGCGTCTGCTAATGTTGTCAGCGGATCTAATCTTTAAAGACATCAAAATGGTGTTTAAAAGGTAGTTTTAACGTTCTGCTCGGAATCCGCTGTGATGTCGGGGATTTGGTTCCTAAAACGAGAGATGTTTACGCAGATGAAGAATGTTTTCCTACTTCATACGAAAACATTTATCTTAGATTGTTATTTTTTCGCTTTTTGTAATTCGTGTTTTAAAGCTTATCTTGTTCAGCGGCAACTTCAAATGTTCGAGTTTGTAGCAAATGTTTTCATGTTGAATAGACTGACATTAGTCTTTTTATAGTTTATATGCGAAATATATATTTTAATGTTACTGATCTTAAAGTATTTTATATTGATTTTTTTATTGTTTTTAGTGTATTTCCTTATTTCCTTTTCTCACTGGGGCTATTTTCTTTCCCTGGGGAAGCCCTTGTGCTTATAGCATTCAGATTTTCCAACTATGGTTGTAGCTTTGATAATAATAATGATGATGATAATAATAATATTTAAACATTAATTCCATCAGTTCATACAATGAACAGCTTTGCTTTTAGTGTATTTCCTTACTTCCTTTCCTCACTGGGCTATTTTTGTCCCTGGGGAAGCCCTTGGGCTTATAGCATTCAGATTTTTCAACTATGGTTGTAGCTTAGATAATAATAATGATGATAATAATATTTAAACATTAATTCCATCACTTTATACAATGAACAGCCTCTAGAGTACTAAGCCCAACCGGCCAGAAACGTTCTCACGCTTCGTGTGAGAGAATTAGGTAATCGCACCTCGCCGCCTTTGTAAATCCCCTTGGCGGGTGAACGGGGGTGGGTGGGAACAGCAACCGCCGACTGTACCCTCCTTGGTTCCCACACTCCGGAGGTGGTACCTTTTGTTATTAATCCAGTTGTGATGCTTCCCGCATGTCGGTACTTAAACAGCGGGTGATTATGATAATTACTTCTGAGTTTGATTCTTTGATAAGGCAATGTGGGGTTTGCTTGTAATTTTGTTTGTGTGAGGAAATAGAGAATTGATAACTAACGGGAGTTTGTTGCATTTTGAAACGTTGGAGCGGAAATAAGTCAGGTGACAGGAAATGAAAACAGATAAAAAACGACTGACGGTTGCTTACTAATTGGTTTTAAAAGCTTATTCATTTTGCGTGATACAAGCTTAATTATTCATTATTTTTGTAATGCCTTTAAGAGTTTTTTATTTGTAAGAATCGTTGTATCGAAAAAAAAAGTGTTTTTCCTTGTTCGCAATATTAATTATTTTATAATTCTAAAACAATTTACTAGACCTATGTGACCCTTTTTCTTCAACAACAAGTTTTTAATCGAGGTTGCATCCTAGCCGGACATCCCTCCAATGGCTATGGTACCGCCACAGCACGCACAACGATCCTTCACGCCCTTCTGTAGATCGGAGCCCGGCTTTGGCTTATCCTGCTCGGAGAAAACGCGACTTTAAGCGTTTGAACGACGCGGGTCACCGAAACTGAACTGTGTTATGACTAATCCTTTTCATGCTCGATTCTCTCTCTCTCTCTCTCTCTCTCTCTCTCTCGACCATAATTCTGTTTTTTGTAGAGTAATCAAAACTGAACTCTCTCTCTCTCTCTCTCTCTCTCTCTCGAAGAACATAATTCTGTTTTTTTGTAGAGTAATCAACACTGAACTCTCTCTCTCTCTCTCTCTCTCTCTCTCTCTTGAAGAACATAATTTTGTTGGCTATTTTTCGTAGTAATCAAAACTGAACTATCTCTCTCTCTCTCTCTCTCTCTCTCTCTTGAAGAACATAATTCTGTTGGCTATTTTTTCGTAGAGTAATCAAAACTGAACTACACTCTCTCTCTCTCTCTCTCTCTCTCTCTCAGAGGAACTATTTTATTGTCCATTTTTTTCAGTGGAAGCGAAAGTGAACTGGATTATGGCATACTAATCATGTTCGACTCTCTCTCTCTCTCTCTCTCTCTCTCTCTCTCTGCTTTTCCATTTATTCTTCGTAGTGTAAGCGGCATGACGGCATTAAAGCAATATTGACACGCTCATACGTCATTAGTAATGTTGATTATGGCTCAGCCAGAACACGATTGGTCACACCCACACTAATTTTTATCATGCCAAGTGGAGTTTTTGGAATTTTCTTACGTATAAACCACATAGAGTACATCGTTTTGTTATTTATTATTACTATTATTTTATAACATCACGTAACTACAAAAAATATTGGACTTTGTAGAGGGCCAATGAATCTTAGACCTTATTGTCCTTAAACTTCTGTTGTAGTTTATTCCCTTTCCTCACTGGGCTATTTTCCTTGTTGGAGCCCTTGGGGTTATAGCATCCTTCTTTTTCCAACTAGGGCAGTAGCTTAGCAAGTAATGTTAATATTAATGCAGTTTGTCTTTCCTTCCTGCTGACTTATATGAACTTTGTTAATGTTTAGGATCACAGAGCCCCTGTCACATCAGTTAGTATTTACCCGGGCATTTATCATTTAGAAATGTTTCTTGACAGCGTGAATTATTCAAGTAATGAATACTTTTGCTTGTTAGTAATATTCCTCTCATTATCGTTGTAATGGAACTTCAAAAGTTCAGAGTTGCAGCCAATGTTTTTGTTTAGCAGGCTGACATAAATCTGTTTCTGTTCATAAAAATATTTTATTTTAATTGTTCATTTCATCTCTTGTAGTTCATTTCTCTATTTCCTTTCCTCACTGAGCTACTTTTTCCCCTGCTGGAGCTCTTGTGGTCTCATAACATCCTCCTTTTCCAACTACGGCTGTAGCTTAGCTAATGATAATACTGATAATACCTCATTATGCGCCCATTTCGAAAGGCCACTCACTATAAGCCTGTACATTTTAGACCCATTGCTGCTTCTGACAGCTGTCTAACTTTCCAGACCTATATGTGCATCCAAATGGTACTAATCTCGACTCCATTCCCATGTCCACCTGTGTTGACCTCCCGTGGCCTTCCCGGATCCTATTAGCGAGTTAGGAACATCCTTCAAATGAATTTAATTGTCATTGCATGTCCCGTCTCCCGCCGGGATAACCAGTCACCGAGCATATTCCTGGTGAATATGGTAACCGGAGTTTGGGGGAGTTTGGAAGAAAGGTTTTAAGAGACTTTCTATATATTTATCTCCCCCCCCCGTATAATGAAAAAAAGTGTCTGGGTATATATATATATATATATGACCCTCTTCTTCAACCGCAGACATATCTACTCTGTCTGCCCCCGTCCCTCTGGTAAGGGGAAGAGGGAGTAGTCATAACCTGGAGAGAGGGACTGGTTAGGAAAGGGGAGATTGTGCGTGCGTGTGCATATCTATAATTATTTAGGCCGTCTGTTTTGACGAGTCGGGTACACTAGTACACACACACATTATACAATATATTATATATCTATATATCTATATATAATTTTGTCCATTTATTCCCGTTCCATTTGTGTTATTGAAATGTAGGCCTATAGAATTTTGAATGGCCATGTGCGAACTAAAACAAGTCGATGAGAGATTGGCCTTCTAACTGCTAAATCAAGGATGAAACCCTGGGCAGTAAACTTCCACAATCCAGTGATTATTGATATTTTTAATGTCTGTGTCTGTTCCCATTAGGCCACATATACCACTCAGTTTACTCGAAGGTATTTGGCGAAATTCAAGGTTTCCGTTGGATGATGTAGGGTGCTACAGTTTATGTTTGCTGTTATTGCTCCTTGGGATTATAACATCCAGCTTTTCCAACTAGGGTTGTAGCTTAGCTTGTAATAATAATAATAGCATTTAACCTAGTGCCACTAGACTATTTGGTGCTCTGCAGCTGAATCAGACATTATTAGATACCAGTGTACGCGACCTGTCAAAAACTATTGCTAAAAAGTTAGATACGCACACACACTCATCCCCTCATACCAAGGTATGACCACTCCCTCTCCACGGGGAGAGCTGAACGGGTCCGAAATAAATCAGTAAATATATATAT